>NC_069503.1:249155284-249300284 GCF_027579735.1 Bombina bombina
GTATTTAGAATTCATAACCTTTAATACTAAAAATGAATCTGAAAGTCTGTTTACAACAAAGTCATTGTACATCGAGTTTAAAGTGAAGTTCATAGACCCAGCCAGACTCCACAGCAACATTATTTGTCTCTGTTTCTTCAGGTTAGAAGCTCCAGACAGGTTTTAAATAAACACAAAAAGGAAATAAGATGGTTACAAAAGTTACCAGAAATAGACAAAAGACCATCAGACCACACATATCAGAACACCCCCTAGCAACATTTAAACATTTCTGTAGCACATGGAATATTTCTTTTTTTAAGTATAAGGCACATGGCGCTGTAGAATCTGTTGGCGCTCTACAAATAATCGATAATAATAATAAAATGGCCAACAGCGGTTTTAGTCCATTTTGTCTATGAACACAAAGATGTGTTTATTGGACTCTATCAAATTCACGCAGCTGCAAAGCTATAAAGAATTCATATATCATAGTCTTCAAAGTTTCGCAATTTTTCTACAGCTTTACAAATGAATATTTTTAGAGTCAATCAAAATTGTTAAGAGCATTTTTAACAACAAAAAAATAATAATAAAAAAAAACTCCACATCTGAAAATCAATAGTTTGTTATTGCAAATCCCTAAAGAGTTAACTGCACAGTTTATAAACTCTAAAGTTCAGTGAATCTAAACCAATATTTTATTTTCCTTATGAGATAGAAGACACAGAATTTTAAATACATTCTACTGTAAAAATGATCTAATTTGTTAAAACAATTTACTATAAAAAAGGTTTCTTTATTCCTAATTATAGCAGGTGCGGTACATGCAACTTGAAATAATAAGATCTCACAAATAATTTGCAAGACAGCTACTTATGCACTGCTGACTTGCTGCACTACTAACAGGCAGACAGCTAATTTTATATCAACTTGAAATAACTTTGTAAATGCAGGTCAGTTGTAGAGGAGTTTCCTTAACTCAATTCATAGTGGTGAGAATATAATCAATTTGCTTACTATATGCACTACTGATCCATTCATGAGCAGGATACAGATGCTAACTGGTGGGTGACTACATGCATACGCCACTTCTGATTGGCTCACTCTAATGTCTCAGTAGATTTTAACAAAAGCAGACTCTGAGCTCTCAATTAAAGGGCCATTGTAGTGACAAAGACTGCTTCTGTTGATTGGGTCACCGGTCATTTCCACTCGCGAAAAGCTGTACGCTGGAGCTCTTGTACAGTGCGTTTACTTTGTACAGGTTTACAGAGCTTACATTTTACATTTATACAGTTATGCATTAAATGCAATAAATGTTTCACTGCCCCTTAAAATATGAGAAAAACCTTAATAATTCAAACCACAAATGAGCAGTTTGGAAAAATGCATTAAACTGTACTATAGGTCTAATCTACTTGTGTACTCACCTCTCCTAATGCAGACCCGCACACCACCTTAAACTGAAATCACCCACAAACTGTACTTACCTCTCCTAATGCAGACCCGCACACCACCTTAAACTGAAATCACCCACAAACTGTACTTATCGCTCCTAATATAGACCCACACACCACCTTAAACTGAAATCACCCACAAACTGTACTCACCTCTCCTAATATAGACCCGCATACCACCTTAAACTGACATCACCCACAAACTGTACTTATCGCTCCTAATATAGACCCACACACCACCTTAAACTGAAATCACCCACAAACTGTACTCACCTCTCCTAATATAGACCCGCACACCACCTTAAACTGAAAGAACCCACAAACTGTACTCACCTCTCGTAATATAGACCCGCACACCACCTTAAACTGACATCACCCACAAACTGTACTTATCGCTCCTAATATAGACCCACACACCACCTTAAACTGAAATCACCCACAAACTGTACTCACCTCTCCTAATATAGACCCGCACACCACCTTAAACTGAAAGAACCCACAAACTGTACTCACCTCTCCTAATGCAGACCCGCACACCACCTTAAACTGAAATCACCCACAAACTGTACTCACCTCTCCTAATGCAGACCCGCACACCACCTTAAACTGAAATCACCCACAAACTGTACTCACCTCTCCTAATATAGACCCGCATACCACCTTAAACTGAAATCACTTCAAACTGTACTCACCTCTCCTAATATAGACCCGCACACCACCTTAAACTGAAATCACCCACAAACCGTACTTACCTCTCCTAATATAGACCCGCATACCACCTTAAACTGAAATCACTTCAAACTGTACTCACCTCTCCTAATATAGACCCGCACACCACCTTAAACTGAAATCACCCACAAACCGTACTTTTACTTCTCTTAATATAGACCCGCACACCAACTTAAAACGAAATCACCCACAAACTGTACTCACCTCTCCTAATATAGACCCGCACACCACCTTAAACTGAAATCACCCACAAACATATTTCAGCATTTATTTGGATTAATTTAGCACTTTAAAAAAAGAAAGAGAAGCTTATCATCCATAACTCAGAGTGTTAAAGTAAAATATGTATTTTATTTGCCTTTCTGGTGTTATTTTCAGCTCCCATGGAGCATGGAGATTTTTAGGCAGTGCCCCAATATAAACAGAGCCTGAAGGGAACCTGCAATGTGACTTTCAGCTAAACAATATGAGGTTTATATTTTCAGAAGTGAGCTATAATTTCTGTGCATTTTAGCTTTTTGTTGCCAACTTGTGTCTCTGTGAATTATAACTCCTAAGGGTTTTTGAAAATGATGGGCAGTACATTAATCAAAGCATAAGCCTGGAACTCTTCAGTCTGTCTGTCTGTCTGTCTATCTATCTGCCTCTCTGTCTGCCTCTCTGTCTATCTATTTGTATAAATGGACACACACACCCAAACATACATACATATTCAGGAAAATCAGCACAGACTTGTACATGTATTAAAAGAACACTAAATTCAAAATTAAAGTTCCAAAAGCATTCAATTTAAAAAAAAAAACCTACAATTTGCCTATATACTTTCATTATCAATATGTGCACATTTTTTATATGAACACTTTCTGAGGCACCAGCTCCTACTGAGCATGTGCAAAATTGCACTATAGTATATATATATATATATATATGGAATTTCGTTATGTCCTTCTTCCTCAGAAATTTCTTTGAAACGCGTAAGGGAAAAATATTGAGCGGTACCCAAGCACTTTTCAGTGCTATGCATACTTTTTATATTATAATTTATATTACTTTTAAAACTCCAAACGAACGGATCAGCAATTAGAGGACCTTCAGGGGAAGGTTACGTTCAGGCTAAAACATACCTCATATGTTTGAGGGTGTAGTCTGTGAGTGAACCATCTTCTTATTACTGTGTTTTAAACTTTAAATAAAACTGTGTATCACACTATTTTGTGCTTCTATCAATGTGCTTTTTTTACATATTAACATCATCCTGCATGAGAGGAAACCCGGTGAACAAGCACGTATACATCAGGACAAAGAACTACCATACTTGAAGAGGAGGAGCTAACCCACACCCCCTCAGGGCAGCATAAACTCTTATCTTTGGAGGTCTCTCCCTCACAGATGTGACAACTTACCTCATACGATTGAGGTATTTTCTAGTAAGTGAGATACCATCCATATCCCCACTGGGGGGGGGCTCTGCCTTTCTTTTGACCTAGTCACTTTCGGATGTTATTTTATTATTTCATTTTAATATGAGATTTCATTAAACTAATTGTACCACTATTTGTCATTTTATATGATCGTTGGGGATATATTCATATATTTTTTGGATTGTATTGGCACTTCTCACTCTCTTTTGTTCACATTTCTAGATATGATATAGATCCTTTCACTAGTGATTGCTTTACATCATATCACACTTGTTTGTAGCAGCCTCTATCCAATCCTACACACAAGAGCGCAGTTTCTTAGTGTAGCTTGTCGGATTACAGGGGTTCCCGGTTCTCAGACATTCTAAATTTCATTATATATATATATATATATATATATATAATATATGCATTTTGTGATTGGCTGATGGCTGTCTCATGTTACATGGGGAGAGAAAATTGGATTCATTTTGAAATTTCCCAGAAAATATTCTACTGCTCATTTCAAATTCAAAGTAAATGTTATTACATTGCCTTTTTATTGTGTATCTGCCAATTATTCGATTCTACTGTATTTAGTGGTCCTTTAAAGATGAGGTTTTGGGAAACATCTATCGCCTTCTTCTCATCAAAATGTTACAAGGGACATGAAAATATAGTATGGGAACTTAGAACCCAAACACCCAAAAATTGTATCAAAATGAAAAGAAAATCATGTGAAGTAAATCATGGTCATGATCGCCGCCATCTTGTCCTTACAATGTCATAGTGATTCATGTGATTAAAAGAAAACCTCATGAACACAATAACAATGATATCTGTCATACATCCTCCTGACAAATGAAAGCAACAAACATCCAGTATGTGATCACAATGACGATGTAAGGATAATATGTTGGTGGACAATATTATGTGGGATTGTAAGTTCACATACTAAATATTCTTATCACTTGCAACATTTTGATGAATTCTGATAAAGGGGAAAACATTCCCCAAATATCCAAATATAAATATATTTATGGGTTTTACATAAATACACGCATACCAGGATAGTAACAATGGTGACTGCCTTTTCTGTTTACTGCTGGAATGTCTATTAGATTCTTTTTTTAATAATATTGACATTATGTGAGTTTTTCTCCCATGCACAACATAGACTGTAAAAGAAACATTTGTGTGGTAATTAACACAATTTACACTTAAGATGTAGCAGGTGCTACCAGTTCAGTGGCTGTGAAATAACAAGTAACTGTTGTATATAGTAGCGGGTTTTAAAAAAAATAAAAGTGTTTATTATGATAGCATTGAGTTGTAACATTGCTTCATCTGTGACCTTATTGCCAGATGCTTAGATTCACAACAGACTCTAAAGAGATAAAGTCATTTATATCAAACTACTGGAGTCTTTCAGTAAAACAATACAGTGCTTAAAGGGACAGTAGAATTGCAGAATCAAAAAATGCATAATAAAAAGACAATGCAATGCCTGATGATCTAAGGCTCTCTGGTCTGGTGAAATAATCTAAGAGGTTTTGTCAGTATTGCGAAGGTCCCTCGAAGGATTTAAGCTATTCAGAGTTATGAATGTGAAGGAAAGACAGATTCATTACAATATAATGCTTACAAAAAAAAAAATCATAAGGCCCCAAGTCTGAAGTAAATGAGTATTACATTTTTTTTTAGACACATTTCCAAGTTTCTCTTCATTACACTGTCCCCTCTATCATGTGACAGCCATCAGCCAATCACAATACACATATACGTATTTAGTGAGAACTCTTGCACATGCTCAGTAGGAGCTAGTGCCTCAAAGTGTGCACATAAAAAGATTGTGCACATTTTGATAATGGATGTAAATTGGATTTTTAGTTTAATTTTAAAGGTATATGAAACCCACATTTTTTTCTTTCGTGATTCAGATAGAGCATGTGATTTTAAACAACTTTCTTATTTACTTGTATTATCAATTTGTCTTTGTTCTCTTGGTATCTCTTGTTGAAAAGCAGGGATGTATGCTTAGGTGCTGGCCCATTTCGGGAGCACTATATGGCAGCAGTTTTGCAAGATCCATTTATCCATTTGCAAGAGCACTAGAGGGCAGCACTATTTCCTGCCATGCAGTGCTCCAGATGCCTACCTAGGTATCTCTTCAACACAGAATATAATAAGCAAATTTGATAACAGAAGTAAATTGGAAACTTATCCAATGCTTCCTATTAATATCACTGTGAATGATCCTTATGTGATCTGGTAAATAACTTCTCCAATTATAAAACTGGTCTCAAATTAAACTACCTTTTTGGAACCAGATTAGATTTTTGAAAACAAATGTTTTCCATCACTAGTGGAAGTTATATCTGCTTAAAGGGATCTGAAACCCACATTTGTTCTTTCAGGATTCAGTCGGTTTTCAAATATTATGGTCCTTTAAATACGTTAAAAAATATGTTGTTTTTTTATGAATAAAGGTTACCCTAAAGCTGTTTGCATCTTGGCCTCAGAAGCTCACTGGCTTTTATTAAGGAACACTCTAAACATATTAATAATCTACGTAAATAACAAGAATATTTGACGGTATTGATCTTATTCTATTTTTAATATATGCCACAACTCATAACGCAGTGTCAGATATACACAGCTGGAACCTGATAGACTTTACAGCCAGACATTATTTCTATAATGTTCTACAGGGAAAAAAAATGTCCGCGTGACTTGCACAATTACTATAATTATTAGATGGCAACCAGTAACTATAGCAGCTTATATAGGAGACCACTAGTCCGCACATAAGCATTCTGAAAATCACAGGCATTTTATAGGGTTTTCTACAAGAATATTATATGTGTAAGCCATTAACTTATATCTGTACAATTCATTTTAGAAGTTATTCATTTAAAGGAAGAGTTATCATTTTTATAACTCTTAACAAGAAGAAATTTAAGAAAAATTAGTAGCTGCTTTCTAATTTAAATAAACAAAATGCTCTAAGTTGTTAGAACATTGTCTTATTAAAGTTTCTTTATCTAAAAACATTCTCAAGGTCATTCGTCTGGTCTCGTTCCCTATACAGCTGGTGAATAGAGGATACATAAGTATGCAGCTTTTTCACTGGTTGTATCCTTGTCAGAAGCAGCAGTGCACTGATCCTGGGTGTGTCACTGACTGTGTGTTTAACCTAGTTATATGGGTTATGCATAGGGTTGCCACCTCGGCCATGTTTTCCTGGACACTTATGAGTTATGCATGCTGCAGGGAGGAACATGTATTGTGTTCATGTGATGTTCAGAGGCTCAATACATGATCCCCTCTGCTAACCCTGCAGCATGTGTAACTCATAAGTGTCCAGGAAAACATGGCCGAGGTGGCAACCCTAGTAATAGTGAAGACAGGGAATTTGTTTAAAATTAAAGGTACATTGTAGTGCAAAAATGACAGGCTGTAATTCTTCACAACATGTAATATTTGCACTACTCGGTGTGGAACTCTATGGGTCCTATTTAAGAAGATATGAGTGGACATGATCCAATATTGTGGATCATGTCCGCTGCACATCGATAAATGCCGACAGCATACACTCTCGGCATTTATCATTGCACCAGCAGTTCTTGTGAACTGCTGGTGCAATACCGCCCCCTGCAGATTTGTGGCCAATCGGATGCTAGCAGGGGGTGTCAATCAACCTTATCGTATTCGATCGGGTTGATTTCCGGTGGTGTCTGTCCGCCTCCTCAGAGCAGGTGGACAAGTTATGGAGCAGTGGTCTTTAGACCGCTGCTTCATAACTTGTGTTTCCGGCGAGCCTCAAGGCCGTTCAGAGCTTGATAATTCTGCCCCTATGTGTTTAAAGGACAGTCTAGACCAGAATTTTTATTTTTTAAAAAGATAGATAATCCCTTTATTACCCATTCCCCAGTTTTGCATAACTAACACAGTTATATATGTTTATCTCTGTGATTACCTTGTATCTAATACTGCTGCCTTATCTCACTGCTTTTGACAGACATGCAGTTTAGCCAGACTCCTAAATAACTCCACGGGAGTGAGCACAATGTTATCTATATGACACACATGAACTAGTACTGTCTAACTGTGAAAAACTTTCAAACTGCTCTGAGCTAAGAGGCAGTTTTCAACTGTTTAGAAATCAGTTTGAGCCTACCTAGGTTTAGCTTTTCAAAAATCAAAGCAAATTTGATGATAAAAGTAAATTGAAAAGTTGTTTAAAATTGCATGCCCTATCTGAATCATGAAAGTTTAATTTTGACTTTACTGTCCCTTTAATCCACTCAGGAGCTGTAAGCTTTGCAGCTAACCAGCTAGTGATTAGAAGGGTCATGTGACTGCCAGCTGTTTCCTGCTTGCGCACATTAATGGATTAGAGCATATCATTTTTCCACTACAATGTCCCATTAAATTGCTCATTTATACATTTACTGATAAATAGTAGATTACAGGTAACTGTTAATTAAATAGCTGTCCCTTTCATAAATTCAGTATGATACAGACCCTCCCAGCAATAAGTGTGATGGAAATCAACAAAGCCAATGTTTTTTTGTAGAGGTGTCAGTGGGCGTATTAAAGGGATATGAAGCCCAAACATTTATTTTATAATTCAAACAGATCATACCATTAAAAAAAAGTTTCCTATTTACTTCTATTATCTAATACGCTTTGTTCCCATAATATTCTGTGTTGTAGAGATACCTAGGTAGGCATCTGGAGCACTACATGACAGGAAATAGTGCTGCCCTCTAGTGTTCTTGCAAATGGATACAGTTTTTGCAAAACTGCAGCTATATAGTGCTCCAGAAATGGGCCGGCTCCTAAGTTTACCCCCCTGCTTTTCAACAAAAGATACCAAGAGACAGAGAAAAAATTATATTAGAAGTCAATTATATAAATGATTAAAATCACATGCACTATCTGTATCATGAAAGAAAATGTCTGTGTCCCTTTAAGCTGAAGTAAACATGAGGTGACCCCACAACTGTGTAGATTCCTCTTGATGTTAAGTGATTCAGCCCAGTCGTACATCACAAACACTCACTGAACAGTTAAGGATATTGAGATGCTGTTTCATAGAATTGCATTAAAGGGACAGTTTACTCAAAAATGTTCTCCCCTTTAATTTGTTTCCAATGATCCACTTTACCTGCTGGAGTGTATTAAATTGTTTACAAGTAGCTCCTTTACCCTTATATTGGCATTTGAAATTGTTAATTTAGCATGTGGTATCCCCACCTATTCTGAAAGTTTGTGGCCGCGCGTACCAGCTATAGATAAGCTTTGTAAACACAGCCAGCAGAAGAAATTACACTCCCAGTGTGATAAAGCAGAGATAAGGTAATAAAATGTTGATTTTCCATTGTTCTCTCAAAGTATTGGTGATTGTTATAAGGACAGATATAAGATAGAGAAGCATTTAAATGTGCACAATGTGATACAGTAATGAGATCTGATTATACCTACAAGCTCAACCCATTTTATTAGGCTGTGGCTTCAAAACACAAAATCAGAGCTTTAATATACAGAAATAAACCTTAAAAAGCTAATTTTCATACATTTTTTACTCTGCAGTTGGTAAAAAAAGCAATTGTAAACACATTAAGGGAAAAACTATTTTACAGTATACTGTCCCTTTAAGAATTCCTTGCTGTATCTGCATCGTTCATTTATTTTGCTAGATGTGATTTGATACTTTGTTCTTCATTATATTCAGACAAAAATAATAATATAATATAATATAAAAATGTTTATCAAATATAGTTTTCAAATATGTTGACAGATTGCTGATTAGTGTTTCTAATTTGTCAGTTTTACTGTTTGGATTTTGAGACATAATAAATATAAATTAAAGGGACATGAACCCCGTTTTTTTATTTCATATTTCAGACTAATAGAAGTAAATTGGAAACTTTGAAAAATTGTATTCTTTGTCTGAATTAGAGAAGAACATTTTGGGGATTCATATCCCCTAAAATAAAAAAGTTTTTTTTCTTGTGACCCCTCCCCCCAATTGTTCCTTACCTATCCTAAATTTTCTTAGCCCCCCTGAGATTTATATAGCTGCCCTGGTTACAGTTTTGCACACATGTCCTGCTTCCCTTACTGTTGGGAGATGATCTTATACTTAGAGGCCTATTTATCAAGCTGTCAACCGCAAAAACGCTGGAATTCCGCAACGTAATTGTGGAGAGCTTGATTCCCCTTAGTTATCAAAGCCTACAGAGCGGCAAAAGTTGAAATTTGTGACATAACACATGATTCGCCGGTCTCAGTCCGACACAGATCGATGTTTACGTCACTACAGATATTCCGAATACAAATTCGGCACTATCTGACTACTTTTGCTAATTAACAAATTCCTAGCAGGTACGCCCGCCACTATTCTGGCCCAGCGTACCTGGTTTTCAAGCCGCCACCCTGGAGGCGGCGGATGCTATAGGAATCAATGGGAGTCTGAAAGCAGCGAAAGCTCATGTTCGCTGCTGTCCGATATCCCATTGATTCCTATGGGAGAATAAAAGTTATGTTTAAACCTAACACTCTAACATGTACCCCGAGTCTAAACACCCCTAATCTGCCTCCCCGACATCGCCGCCACCTACATTATACTTATTAACCCCTAATCTGCCGCTCGACACCGCCGACATCTACATTATACTTATTAACCCCTAATCTGCCGCTCCCGACACCGCCGACACCTACATAAAGTTATTAACCCCTAACCCGCCACTCCCGGAGCCCACCGCAATTAAATAAATGTATTAACCCCTAAACCGCCAGCCCCCACATCGCCATAAACTAAATTAAACTATTAACCCCGAAACCTAACAACCCGCTAACTTTATATTAAATATTAACTCATCCCTATCTTATAATAAATTTAAACTTATCTTTAGATTTAAATTAAACTATACTAAACTATATTAAACTATATTAAATTAATAATTAACCTACCCTAACTATTATACTAAAATTACATTAAACTACATTAAACTAATAATTAATCTACCCTGTTATACTAAAATTACATTAAACTATATTAAACTAATAATTAACCTACCCTAACTGTTATACTAAAATTACATTATACTATATTAAACTAATAATTAACCTACCCTAACTGTTATACTAAAATTACATTAAACTAATAATTATTCTACCCTAACTGTTATACTAAAATTACATTAAACTATATTAAACTAATAATTAACCTACCCTAACTGTTATACTAAAATTGCATTAAACTATATTATATAGTTAAAAACCTTACCCTACTCAAATAATTTAAACCTACAATTAAAATTTACAAAAAAAATAAAAAATAAATTATAAAAGATTTAAACTAATTACACCTAATCTAAGAGCCCCCCCCCTCCAAAAATAAAAAACCCCTAACCTACAATAAACTACAAATAGCCCTTAAAAGGGTATTGCCCCAAATAAATCAGCTCTTTTACCTGTAAATAAAAAATACAAATACCCACCAACAGTAAAACCCACCATCCACACAAACAACCCCCCAAATAAAAACCTAACTAAAAAAACCTAAGCTCTCCATTGCCCTGAAAAGGGCATTTGGATGGGCATTGCCCATAAAAGGGCATTTAGCTCTATTGCAGCCCAAACCCTAATCTAAAACTAAAACCCACCCAATAAACCCTTAACAAATCCTAACACTAACCCCTGAAGATCCACTTACAGTTTTGAAGATGCAACATCCATCCTCCAAGAAGCTGGCAGAAGTCTTCATCCAAGCTGCCGAAGTCTTCATCCAAGCCCGCAGAAGTCTTCACCCAGGCGGCTTCTTCTATCTTCATCCATCCGGCGCGGAGCGGCTCCATCTTGAAGACATCCGACGCGGAGCATCCTCTTCTTACGCTGTCTTCTTCCCGAATGAAGGTTCCTTTAAATGACGTCATCCAAGATGGCGTCCCTTAGATTCCGATTTCTATCAGCCAATCGAATTAAGGTTGAAAAAATCCTATTGGCTGTTGCAATCAGCCAATAGGATTGAGCTTTCATCCTCTTGGCTGATCCAATCAGCCATTAGGATTGAGCACGCATTCTATTGGCTATTCCAATCAGCCAATAGAATGCAAGCTCAATCCTATTGGCTGATTGCAACAGCCAATAGGATTTTTTCAACCTTAATTTAAGGGCAATGCCCATCCAAATGCCCTTTTCAGGGCAATGGGGAGCTTAGTTTTTTTTAGTTAGGTTTTTATTAGGTTGGTTGTGTGGGTGGTGGGTTTTACTGTTGGGGGGGGTATTTATATTTTTTATTTACAGGTAAAAGAGCTGATTTCTTTGGGGCAATACCCAGCAAAAGGCCATTTTAAGGGCTATTTGTAGTTTATTGTAGGTTAGGTTTTTTTTTATTTTGGGGGGCTTTTTTTCATAGGGCTCTTAGATTAGGTGTAATTAGTTTAAAACTTTGATAATTTCTTTTTTATTTTGTGTAACTTAGTGTTTATTTTTTTTGTAACTTAGTATTTGTTATTTTTTGTAACTTAGTTGTTAGTTTTTTGTAACTTTGTAATTTTTAATTGTAGAATTAAAGTATTTGAGTAGGGTTAGGTTTTTAAATATATAATATAGTTAATTTAATTTGTAGCTTATTGTAATTTTAGAATAACAGTTAGGGTAGGTTAATTATTAGTTTAATATAGTTTAATTTAATTTTAGTATAATAGTTAGGGTAGATTAATTATTAGTTTAATATAGTTTAATTTAATTCTAAAGGTAAGTTTAAATTTATTATAAGATAGGGATGAGTTAATATTTAATATAAAGTTAGCGGGTTGTTAGGATTAGGGGTTAATAGGTTAATTTAGTTTGTGGCAATGTGGGGGGCTGGCGGTTTAGGGGTTAATAACTTTATTTAGTTGCGGTGGGCTCCGGAAGCGGCGGGAAAGGGGTTAATAACATAATGTAGGTGGCGGCGGTGTAGGGGGCAGCAGATTAGGGGTTAATAACATAATGTAGGTGCGCGCGGTGTAGGGGGCAGCAGATTAGGGGTTAATAACATAATGTAGGTGGCGGCCGTGTAGGGGCAGAAGATTAGGGGTTAATAACATAATGTAGGTGGCGGTGGGCTCCGAGAGCGGCGGAATAGGGGTTAATAACTTTATTAGAGTGGCGGTGGGCTCCGGGAGCAGCGGGATAGGGGTTAATAACTATATTTAGTTGCAGCGGGGTCGGGGAGCGGCGGGTTAGGAGTTAAACAGTTTAGTATAGTGGTGGTGTTTAGTGACAGTATACAAATAAAGCTGTGAAAAAGCTAAATAGCAGTGAGATTGATGTTTAGTTAATAACAGTCCGCTGCTCATCGCCCCGTACTTGGTGCGCAGCTTTTTTGTTAAATATGGAGAGCATATTCAGGTCCGCGGCCGCGATGTTAGGCGATGTCAGGCGAGCGTATTGGTGCCGTCGAATGCAGCACAGTTGACGGCTTGATAAGTAGGCCTTTTAGGATTAAGAGCTCCAGATCTCACATTTTATTACATTGTAAAGGTTGTTTAATAGTTTATATAAAATAACTTCAGTTACAATTAGTGCTTTATGGAACCATTTATAAATAATTTACAAGAAGAATGTTACAGCTAAAGGATGAATATGGGTGCAATTCCTGCTGAAGCCAGCAGGTGTGCATAGTTTACCTTTAGAGGGGGCTTGCTGGGAATTTCAGAACTAGATTTATATAATGCAGGCCAGTTCTCCTCTGTGAAACATACAGGTAAAGTGCTAAAGGAGGTTGCTCCTAGATTTATAATCACACCAAAATACTAGACTTGTTATTCACTTCCGCCTAGATTTAGAGTTTTGCGGCCAAAGGGGTGCGTTAGCTACACATGCTTTTTTTCCCCCGCACCTTTTAAATACCGCTGGTATTTAGAGTTCACAGAATGGCTGGGTTTTCAGTGCGTTAGGCTCCAAAAAGGGAGCGTAGAGAATAATTTAACGCCACTGCAACTCTAGATACCAGCGGTGCTTACGGATGCGGCCAGCCTCAAAAACGTGCTCGTGCATGATTCCCCCATAGAAAACAATGGGGCTGTTTGAGCTGAAAAAAAACCTAACACCTGCAAAAAAGCAGCGTTCAGCTCCTAACGCAGCCCCATTGTTTCCTATGGGGAAACACTTCCTACGTCTGCACCTAACACTCTAACATGTACCCCGAGTCTAAACATCCCTAACCTTACACTTATTAACCCCTAATCTGCCGCCCCTGCTATCGCTGACCCCTGAATATTATTTTTAACCCCTAATCTGCCGCTCCGTACACCCCCGCCACCTACATTATCCCTATGTACCCCTAATCTGCTGCCCCTAACACCGCCGACCCCTATATTATATTTATTAACCCCTAATCTGCTGCCCCCAACGTCGCCTCCACCTAACTACACTTATTAACCCCTAATCTGCCGACCGGACCTGAGCGCTACTATAATAAATGTATTAACCCCTAATCCGCCTCACTCCTGCCTCAATAACCCTATAAGAAATAGTATTAACCCCTAATCTGCCCTCCCTAACATTGCCGACACCTAACTTCAACTATTAACCCCTAATCTGCCGATCGGAGCTCACCGCTACTCTAAGAAATTTTTTAACCCCTAAAGCTAATTCTAACCCTAACCCTAACACCCCCCTAAGTTAAATATAATTTTATTCTAACAAAATAAATTAACTCTTATTAAATAACTTATTCCTATTTAAAGCTAAATACTTACCTGTAAAATAAACCCTAATATAGCTACAATATAAATTATAATTATATTGTAGCTATTTTAGGATTAATATTTATTTTACAGGCAACTTTGTAATTATTTTAACCAGGTACAATAGCTATTAAATAGATAATAACTATTTAATAGTTACCTAGTTAAAATAATTACAAAATTACCTGTAAAATAAATCCTAACCTAAGTTACAATTAAACCTAACACTACACTATCAATAAATTAATTAAATAAAATACCTACAATTATCTACAATTAAACCTAACACTACAGTATCAATAAATAAATTAAATACAATTCCTACAAATAAATACAATTAAATAAACTAACTAAAGTACAAAAAATAAAAAAGAACTAAGTTACAAAAAATAAAAAAATATTTACAAACATTAGAAAAAAATTACAACAATTTTAAACTAATTACACCTACTCTAAGCCCCCTAATAAAATAACAAAGACCCCCAAAATAAAAAAATGCCCTACCCTATTCTAAATTACAAAAGTTCAAAGCTCTTTTACCTTACCAGCCCTTAAAAGGGCCCTTTGCGGGGCATGCCCCAAAAAATTCAGCTCTTTTGCCTGTAAAAAAAAACATACAATACCCCCCCCCCAACATTACAACCCACCACCCACATACCCCTAATCTAACCCAAACCCCCCTTAAATAAACCTAACACTAAGCCCCTGAAGATCTTCCTACCTTATCTTCACCACGCCGGGTTCACCGATCGATCCAGAAGAGCTCCTCCGATGTCTTGATCCAAGCCCAAGCGGGGGGCTGTAGATGTCCATGATCCGACTGAAGTCTTCATCCAAGTGGGAGCTGAATAGGTCCATGATCCGGCTGAAGTCTTCTATCAAGCGGCATCTTCAATCTTCTTTCTTCTGGATCCGACGCGGAACATCCATCTTCACCGACGACTTCCCGACGAATGACGGTTCCTTTAAGGGACGTCATCCAAGATGCGTCCCTCGAATTCCGATTGGCTGATAGGATTCTATCAGCCAATCGGAATTAAGGTAGGAAAATTCTGATTGGCTGATGGAATCAGCCAATCAGAATCAAGTTCAATCCGATTGGCTGATCCGATCAGCCAATCAGATTGAGCTCGCATTCTATTGGCTGATCGGAACAGCCAATAGAATGCGAGCTCAATCTGATTGGCTGATTGGATCAGCCAATCGGATTGAACTTGATTCTGATTGGCTGATTCCACTATATACACTATATATCCTACATTAGGTTTGCATACAAAATAAATATTATAAAAAGTATTTAAAACTATTTTGTTAGCAACATTTGCATTGTTTTACAGTTTAGGATTATACTGATTGAAAGCCTCTCATCTAATCTTCTCTTCTAGGGCTGATGATGGACAGATACAAGTTATACAGAAAAGGGGCACCATAAATAATATATGTGTTAAAGTGAATGTAAATTTTTATGGTAAAGTGCCCGGTTTTTAACAATTCTATTAAAAACAGGGGCACTTTAATTCATCAAAATTTTCATATTACTCGTTGTGAAAAAATACCTTTTAATCTTGAATGCAGCTCCAGCTTCCTCCGGTTGTCGCAAGCCATTTCTGACGTCAGAAATGATGGATAGGTCATCCTCCCATCACAGCTCCCCCCCCCCCCCCGGGGAATAAGTGTCTGATTCAACACCGTGATTGGAGGAAGCCGGATTCCTCATTTTAGACCCAGGAAGAGGCTTTGCGACGGGTGGAGGAAGCAGGAGCGGCTGTCAAGTTTAAAAGGTAACTTTTTTCACAACAGGAGTGAAATGTAAATTTTGATGAATTAAAGGGCCCCTGTTTTTAATCGAATTTTTAAAAAACGGGCACTTTAGCATCAAAATTTACATTCACTTTAAATCTTGTTTTTTGTTTTGTTTTGTTTTTCGTTAACTTTGCATTATGAAACATTAACATTTTATTTTATCATTTTAAAAGTGTGCTATGTCTCTAATTATAAGTTTAAAAAGCACAATTATTTTCTGAAAAAAATAAAAAGGTAAAAATAAAAGTTAAGTTTAACAGACCTTAATAAAGGTCACTACATGGCATATCACACATAATAATTATTACCAATGTCAAGACTCCACACCCAATTTAATGATTGATTAGACTATAAACCAGAGATGACACAGGTTTCCTATCAAAGTTAAGTACTAGTAGCTGTTTTTAATAGAAGCGGTTAAATCTGCCAAAAAAAAGGCAACTAGTAAACAAAATAAAACTCTCAATTTGATATTTTCTAATGGTGCACAATAATAATGTGGGGTTTTTTTGCAACTAAAAACAAAGTTTGATGACTCATCCCCTAGGAATAAATGAGCAAGGGACGTCTGGACAAGTGTGGCAAACACAAAGGCTATAAAAATAAATGTGGTTAATGTCATGGTCAATGGCTCTGTGAAAATATTTATGACCCTAATTTATTTTACTAAGAGATGAAAGTTCTAGAATAATTAATCTTGTTTTTAATTATTTAGTTGGGTAACTTCTCAGCAGGAGGCAAAGACCTTGCTGTCCCCTCCAATGTAGAGAGATGAAAAGGCACCTTATTGACAGGTCTGGCAAACTATCACTATGGGCTAAATTTATGAAGCTGCATTCGTGGAGCAGGAGCGAGCCTAATGCTACACATATATAAGAAGCAGAAACTGCTTCTTCTGTCACTGTACCCCCTTAGAGGTAGTGAGTTAACCCAACACTCACTCGTTCATGGTGACTGACATGCTCTGCTCTCATGCAATTGGTTGCGCCAAAGCAGGGGGAGGGGTACGGCACAAAAAAACTTTTGTGCAATGTTAAATTTACCAATGCGATGCAACATCACAAGTGGCGATTGCGTGCGGATAGGTTCAGTACTTGCACACATGTCCACCTGTAACAATGGCAAATTTTGGCCTATTGCTTATAGGGGAAAAAGTTACTTGTCAGGAGAGAAAGTTACTAGCTCAGTAAATTTAAAATACATTCCTAGTGCAAATGGCTGCGTTGCCAAGCAATATTAAAGGGACCCTGACAAAAATACTTTAACATTTGTATATTCCAATTTTCCACACAGCCATAATTTGTACACCTTATATGTCCCTAATTGTCTTCAGCAGAAGAGATTAAATAATGGGAAACCTAAGTTTCAACATGGCCATGCCCATTACTATATGAAAACTAAAGTTCTTTATTGAAACATAAACTTTAAACTTATTTCTTCAATATTCACACAACTATAATTAAAAAAAAACAGAATTTATGTTTACCTGATAAATTACTTTCTCCAACGGTGTGTCCGGTCCACGGCGTCATCCTTACTTGTGGGATATTCTCCTCCCCAACAGGAAATGGCAAAGAGCCCAGCAAAGCTGGTCACATGATCCCTCCCAGGCTCCGCCTACCCCAGTCATTCGACCGACGTTAAGGAGGAATATTTGCATAGGAGAAACCATATGGTACCGTGGTGACTGTAGTTAAAGAAAATAAATTATCAGACCTGATTAAAAAAACCAGGGCGGGCCGTGGACCGGACACACCGTTGGAGAAAGTAATTTATCAGGTAAACATAAATTCTGTTTTCTCCAACATAGGTGTGTCCGGTCCACGGCGTCATCCTTACTTGTGGGAACCAATACCAAAGCTTTAGGACACGGATGAAGGGAGGGAGCAAATCAGGTCACCTAAATGGAAGGCACCACGGCTTGCAAAACCTTTCTCCCAAAAATAGCCTCAGAAGAAGCAAAAGTATCAAACTTGTAAAATCTGGTAAAAGTGTGCAGTGAAGACCAAGTCGCTGCCCTACATATCTGATCAACAGAAGCCTCGTTCTTGAAGGCCCATGTGGAAGCCACAGCCCTAGTGGAATGAGCTGTGATTCTTTCGGGAGGCTGCCGTCCGGCAGTCTCGTAAGCCAATCTGATGATGCTTTTAATCCAAAAAGAGAGAGAGGTAGAAGTTGCTTTTTGACCTCTCCTTTTACCGGAATAAACAACAAACAAGGAAGATGTTTGTCTAAAATACTTTGTAGCATCTAAATAGAATTTTAGAGCGCGAACAACATCCAAATTGTGCAACAAACGTTCCTTCTTTGAAACTGGTTTCGGACACAGAGAAGGTACGATAATCTCCTGGTTAATGTTTTTGTTAGAAACAACTTTTGGAAGAAAACCAGGTTTAGTACGTAAAACCACCTTATCTGCATGGAACACCAGATAAGGAGGAGAACACTGCAGAGCAGATAATTCTGAAACTCTTCTAGCAGAGGAAATTGCAACTAAAAACAAAACTTTCCAAGATAATAACTTAATATCAACGGAATGTAAGGGTTCAAACGGAACCCCCTGAAGAACTGAAAGAACTAAATTGAGACTCCAAGGAGGAGTCAAAGGTTTGTAAACAGGCTTAATTCTAACCAGAGCCTGAACAAAGGCTTGAACATCTGGCACAGCTGCCAGCTTTTTGTGAAGTAACACAGACAAGGCAGAAATCTGTCCCTTCAGGGAACTTGCAGATAATCCTTTTTCCAATCCTTCTTGAAGGAAGGATAGAATCTTAGGAATCTTAACCTTGTCCCAAGGGAATCCTTTAGATTCACACCAACAGATATATTTTTTCCAAATTTTGTGGTAAATCTTTCTAGTTACAGGCTTTCTGGCCTGAACAAGAGTATCGATAACAGAATCTGAGAACCCTCGCTTCGATAAGATCAAGCGTTCAATCTCCAAGCAGTCAGCTGGAGTGAAACCAGATTCGGATGTTCGAACGGACCCTGAACAAGAAGGTCTCGTCTCAAAGGTAGCTTTCAAGGTGGAGCCGATGACATATTCACCAGATCTGCATACCAAGTCCTGCGTGGCCACGCAGGAGCTATCAAGATCACCGACGCCCTCTCCTGATTGATCCTGGCTACCAGCCTGGGGATGAGAGGAAACGGCGGGAACACATAAGCTAGTTTGAAGGTCCAAGGTGCTACTAGTGCATCCACTAGAGCCGCCTTGGGATCCCTGGATCTGGACCCGTAGCAAGGAACTTTGAAGTTCTGACGAGAGGCCATCAGATCCATGTCTGGAATGCCCCACAGCTGAGTGACTTGGGCAAAGATTTCCGGATGGAGTTCCCACTCCCCCGGATGCAATGTCTGACGACTCAGAAAATCCGCTTCCCAATTTTCCACTCCTGGGATGTGGATAGCAGACAGGTGGCAGGAGTGAGACTCCGCCCATAGAATGATTTTGGTCACTTCTTCCATCGCTAGGGAACTCCTTGTTCCCCCCTGATGGTTGATGTACGCAACAGTTGTCATGTTGTCTGATTGAAACCGTATGAACTTGGCCCTCGCTAGCTGAGGCCAAGCCTTGAGAGCATTGAATATCGCTCTCAGTTCCAGAATATTTATCGGTAGAAGAGATTCTTCCCGAGACCAAAGACCCTGAGCTTTCAGGGATCCCCAGACCGCGCCCCAGCCCATCAGACTGGCGTCGGTCGTGACAATGACCCACTCTGGTCTGCGGAATGTCATCCCTTGTGACAGGTTGTCCAGGGACAGCCACCAACGGAGTGAGTCTCTGGTCCTCTGATTTACTTGTATCTTCGGAGACAAGTCTGTATAGTCCCCATTCCACTGACTGAGCATGCACAGTTGTAATGGTCTTAGATGAATGCGCGCAAAAGGAACTATGTCCATTGCCGCTACCATCAACCCGATCACTTCCATGCACTGAGCTATGGAAGGAAGAGGAACGGAATGAAGTATCCGACAAGAGTCTAGAAGTTTTGTTTTTCTGGCCTCTGTCAGAAAAATCCTCATTTCTAAGGAGTCTATTATTGTTCCCAAGAAGGGAACCCTTGTTGACGGAGATAGAGAACTCTTTTCCACGTTCACTTTCCATCCGTGAGATCTGAGAAAGGCCAGGACAATGTCCGTGTGAGCCTTTGCTTGAGGAAGGGACGACGCTTGAATCAGAATGTCGTCCAAGTAAGGTACTACAGCAATGCCCCTTGGTCTTAGCACAGCTAGAAGGGACCCTAGTACCTTTGTGAAAATCCTTGGAGCAGTGGCTAATCCGAAAGGAAGCGCCACGAACTGGTAATGCTTGTCCAGGAATGCGAACCTTAGGAACCGATGATGTTCCTTGTGGATAGGAATATGTAGATACGCATCCTTTAAATCCACCGTGGTCATGAATTGACCTTCCTGGATGGAAGGAAGAATAGTTCGAATGGTTTCCATCTTGAACGATGGAACCTTGAGAAACTTGTTTAAGATCTTGAGATCTAAGATTGGTCTGAACGTTCCCTTTTTTTTGGGAACTATGAACAGATTGGAGTAGAACCCCATCCCTTGTTCTCTTAATGGAACAGGATGAATCACTCCCATTTTTAACAGGTCTTCTACACAATGTAAGAATGCCTGTCTTTTTATGTGGTCTGAAGACAACTGAGACCTGTGGAACCTCCCCCTTGGGGGAAGTCCCTTGAATTCCAGAAGATAACCTTGGGAGACTATTTCTAGCGCCCAAGGATCCAGAACATCTCTTGCCCAAGCCTGAGCGAAGAGAGAGAGTCTGCCCCCCACCAGATCCGGTCCCGGATCGGGGGCCAACATTTCATGCTGTCTTGGTAGCAGTGGCAGGTTTCTTGGCCTGCTTTCCCTTGTTCCAGCCTTGCATTGGTCTCCAAGCTGGCTTGGCTTGAGAAGTATTACCCTCTTGCTTAGAGGACGTAGCACTTTGGGCTGGTCCGTTTCTACGAAAGGGACGAAAATTAGGTTTATTTTTTGCCTTGAAAGGCCGATCCTGAGGAAGGGCGTGGCCCTTACCCCCAGTGATATCAGAGATAATCTCTTTCAAGTCAGGGCCAAACAGCGTTTTCCCCTTGAAAGGAATGTTAAGTAGCTTGTTCTTGGAAGACGCATCAGCCGACCAAGATTTCAACCAAAGCGATCTGCGCGCCACAATAGCAAACCCAGAATTCTTAGCCGCTAACCTAGCCAATTGCAAAGTGGCGTCTAGGGTGAAAGAATTAGCCAATTTGAGAGCATTGATTCTGTCCATAATCTCCTCATAAGGAGGAGAATCACTATCGACCGCCTTTATCAGCTCATCGAACCAGAAACATGCGGCTGTAGCGACAGGGACAATGCATGAAATTGGTTGTAGAAGGTAACCCTGCTGAACAAACATCTTTTTAAGCAAACCTTCTAATTTTTTATCCATAGGATCTTTGAAAGCACAACTATCCTCTATGGGTATAGTGGTGCGTTTGTTTAAAGTGGAAACCGCTCCCTCGACCTTGGGGACTGTCTGCCATAAGTCCTTTCTGGGGTCGACCATAGGAAACAATTTTTTAAATATGGGGGGAGGGACGAAAGGAATACCGGGCCTTTCCCATTCTTTATTAACAATGTCCGCCACCCGCTTGGGTATAGGAAAAGCTTCTGGGAGCCCCGGCACCTCTAGGAACTTGTCCATTTTACATAGTTTCTCTGGGATGACCAACTTGTCACAATCATCCAGAGTGGATAATACCTCCTTAAGCAGAATGCGGAGATGTTCCAACTTAAATTTAAATGTAATCACATCAGGTTCAGCTTGTTGAGAAATGTTCCCTGAATCAGTAATTTCTCCCTCAGACAAAACCTCCCTGGCCCCATCAGACTGGGTTAGGGGCCCTTCAGAAATATTATTATCAGCGTCGTCATGCTCTTCAGTATCTAAAACAGAGCAGTCGCGCTTACGCTGATAAGTGTTCATTTTGGCTAAAATGTTTTTGACAGAATTATCCATTACAGCCGTTAATTGTTGCATAGTAAGGAGTATTGGCGCGCTAGATGTACTAGGGGCCTCCTGAGTGGGCAAGACTCGTGTAGACGAAGGAGGGAATGATGCAGTACCATGCTTACTCCCCTCACTTGAGGAATCATCTTGGGCATCATTATCATTGTCACATAAATCACATTTATTTAAATGAATAGGAATTCTGGCTTCCCCACATTCAGAACACAGTCTATCTGGTAGTTCAGACATGTTAAACAGGCATAAACTTGATAACAAAGTACAAAAAACGTTTTAAAATAAAACCGTTACTGTCACTTTAAATTTTAAACTGAACACACTTTATTACTGCAATTGCGAAAAAACATGAAGGAATTGTTCAAAATTCACCAAATTTTCACCACAGTGTCTTAAAGCCTTAAAAGTATTGCACACCAAATTTGGAAGCTTTAACCCTTAAAATAACGGAACCGGAGCCGTTTTGAACTTTAACCCCTTTACAGTCCCTGGTATCTGCTTTGCTGAGACCCAACCAAGCCCAAAGGGGAATACGATACCAAATGACGCCTTCAGAAAGTCTTTTCTAAGTATCAGAGCTCCTCTCACATGCGACTGCATGCCATGCCTCTCAAAAACAAGTGCGCAACACCGGCGCGAAAATGAGGCTCTGCCTATGCTTTGGGAAAGCCCCTAAAGAATAAGGTGTCTAAAACAGTGCCTGCCGATATTATTATATCAAAATACCCAGATAAAATGATTCCTCAAGGCTAAATATGTGTTAATAATGAATCGATTTAGCCCAGAAAAAGTCTACAGTCTTAATAAGCCCTTGTGAAGCCCTTATTTACGATCGTAATAAACATGGCTTACCGGATCCCATAGGGAAAATGACAGCTTCCAGCATTACATCGTCTTGTTAGAATGTGTCATACCTCAAGCAGCAAGAGACTGCTCACTGTTCCCCCAACTGAAGTTAATTGCTCTCAACAGTCCTGTGTGGAACAGCCATGGATTTTAGTGACGGTTGCTAAAATCATTTTCCTCATACAAACAGAAATCTTCATCTCTTTTCTGTTTCTGAGTAAATAGTACATACCAGCACTATTTCAAAATAACAAACTCTTGATTGAATAATAAAAACTACAGTTAAACACTAAAAAACTCTAAGCCATCTCCGTGGAGATGTTGCCTGTACAACGGCAAAGAGAATGACTGGGGTAGGCGGAGCCTGGGAGGGATCATGTGACCAGCTTTGCTGGGCTCTTTGCCATTTCCTGTTGGGGAGGAGAATATCCCACAAGTAAGGATGACGCCGTGGACCGGACACACCTATGTTGGAGAAATACATCTGCATATTATTCTTAGGCTTATATTTAATTAATACATTGTTATATCTAGCATTTATTTACTGTTTAGTGCCCCTGTAATACCAACACAAAAACACATAAAATAAGTGCATACCAAATTTGATTGAAACATTTTTTTTTTTTAAATAATTTTCTTAAAGTAATATTTAGTGGCACCTTTTATGTTCAACAGCTGAACATACGGGGTTACCTGCATGCACCTGTTTCTCCTTATACATGTGCTCTACGTGCTTGTGACATCCCAGTGCACAACAGGAGGAGTAAGCATGTGTATGTAACCAACAGATGCTTGTATGGGTGATAAAACATAGCCCTAATACTACTTTATTTATTTATTTATTTGATGAGTCTGTGCACATGCACACTTATTGCATACATGATTCTAATTCAATTTGAAATGCATTGCTATGCATCTTAAATATGAATTTTCTTCCTCACAAAGTATTGAACATAACAGAGATGAATTGAAGCAAGTATAATTCAGCTTCAGGGGACTAAAGTGCTGAATAATGTTATTGTGGCAGCTGCCAACTTTTTAAAATAATCTATATTAATTCCTTTATTATAGTTTAGAATTTCAGCATTTTAAAATGACCAGTTTCAGATGTGATTTCCGCTCATTTTAAGGGGATGATGAAGTCAAAATTGAACTTTCATGATTCAGACAGAGCATGCTATTTTAAACAATGTTTGTTTGTATTTCTATTATCTAATTTGCTTCATTTGCTTGATATCCTTTGCTGAAATGCATATCTAGGTAGGGTCAAGAGCAGTAATGCACTACCGGGCGTTAAAAGCTGATTGGTAGCTGGACATGTATAATTATTTTCATTGGCTCATCCGCTGTGTACAGCTAACTCCCAGTAGTGCATTGCTGCTTCTTCAACAAAGGATACCAAAGAAATTAAGCACATTTTTAACAGATAATATGCTCTAAATTAATCACATGATAAAACATTTGGGTTTTATGACCTTCAGAGTGTAAGAATAAAAAAAATGCTGCCAGCTTGAGGGAGGCCAGGGAACCATTAAACTTTAAACCTGGTTCACTCATTAGTTTAAAACAATGCTTAATGTCTGAGTGAACATGATTTTTTGAAGGCAGATGACAGTCAAAATGACTTTCATGATTCAGAATGTACAATTTAAAACAAAAAATCAATTTACTTCTGTCATCACATATACCTTTTTCTCTTGGTATAATGTCATGAGAGCATACTGAGGTAGACTCAGGAGGACTGTGCATGTGACTTGTATACAACCAATGCAGCAGTATTAGATTTAACTTAAAATTAAAAAGAATTCACTTAACATTTTTCAGGGGGAATAAAACTGACGTCTGTAAATGCTGTTCTTCCATATGCAGGATAGATAGAAACATTTACCAACAATCCCAATGAAAAATGCAAATTACATCAATGGTTCAGACACATTATAAATGGGGAATTGTAAAAGCAGTAGAGGGGCTGCCTTATGTCCCCTGAGACTACTTAGGTTGGACAGCATTGAGACAGCTTAGTGCCCCTTTAAGAATGACGGTCTTTCTGAAATCAGTAATTATGCTCCTACACAGCACCTTAGAGATCAAGCAGCCCTGCATTACTGTGCATTACAGTGCATTAATGTACATTACTGTGCATCACTGTACATTACTGTGCATCACTGTGCATTACTGTACATTACTGTGCATCACTGTGCATTACTGTGCATCACTGTGCATTACTGTACATTACTGTGCATCACTGTACATTACTGTGCATTACTGTGCATTACTGTGCATTACTGTGCATTACTGTACATTACTGTGCATCACTGTGCATTACTGTGCATCACTGTGCATTACTGTGCATCACTGTGCATTACTGTACATTACTGTGCATCACTGTACATTGCTGTGCATTACTGTGCATCACTGTACATTACTGTACATTACTGTACATTACTGTACATTACTGTACATTACTGTGCATTACTGTACATTACTGTGCATTACTGTACATTACTGTGCATTACTGTGCATCACTGTGCATTACTGTGCATTACTGTAAATTACTGTACATTACTGTGCATTACTGTACATTACTGTGCATTACTGTACATTACTGTGCATCACTGTACATAACTGTGCATTACTGTGCATTACTGTACATTACTGTGCATCACTGTACATAACTGTGCATTACTGTACATTACTGTACATTACTGTACATTACTGTGCATCACTGTGCATTACTGTACATTACTGTGCATTACTGTGCATCACTGTGCATTACTGTACATTACTGTGCATTACTGTGCATCACTGTGCATCGCTGTGCATCACTGTGCATTACTGTGCATTACTGTGCATTACTGTACATCACTGTACATCACTGTGCATTACTGTGCATTACCGTACATTACTGTGCATTACTGTGCATCACTGTACATCACTGTGCATCACTGCATTACTGTGCATTACTGTACATTACCGTGCATTACTGTGCATTACCGTACATTACTGTGCATTACTGTGCATTACTGTACATTACTGTGCATTACTGTGCATTACTGTACATTACTGTACATCACTGTGCATTACTGTACATCACTGCACATCACTGCATTACTTACATTACTGTGCATTACCGTACATTACTGTGCATTACTGTGCATTACTGTGCATCACTGTACATCACTGTGCATCACTGCATTACTTACATTACTGTGCATTACTGTACATCACTGTGCATTACTGTACATTACTGTGCATTACTGTACATAACTGTGCATAACTGTGCATTACTGTACATTACTGTACATCACTGCATCACTGTGCATCACTGCATTACTGTGCATCACTGTGCATTACTGTACATCACTGTGCATTACTGTACATCACTGTGCATCGCTGTGCATTACTGTGCATTACTGTACATCACTGTGCATTACTGTACATTAATGTGCATTACTGTGCATTACTGTGCATTACTGTACATTACTGTACATTACTGTGCATTACTGTACATTACTGTGCATCACTGTGCATTACTGTACATCACTGTGCATTACTGTACATTACTGTGCATTACTGTGCATTACTGTACATTACTGTACATTACTGTGCATTACTGTGCATTACTGTGCATTACTGTACATTACTGTGCATCACTGTGCATTACTGTACATTACTGTGCATTACTGTGCATTACTGTGCATTACTGTATATTGCCGTACATTACTGTGCATTACTGTACATAACTGTGCATAACTGTGCATTACTGTACATTACTGTACATCACTGCATCACTGTGCATCACTGCATTACTGTGCATCACTGTGCATTACTGTACATCACTGTGCATTACTGTACATCACTGTGCATCGCTGTGCATTACTGTGCATTACTGTACATCACTGTGCATTACTGTGCATTACTGTGCATTACTGTACATTACTGTGCATTACTGTACATTACTGTACATTACTGTGCATCACTGTGCATTACTGTGCATCACTGTGCATTACTGTACATTACTGTGCATTACTGTGCATTACTGTACATTACTGTACATTACTGTGCATTACTGTGCATTACTGTGCATTACTGTACATTACTGTGCATCACTGTGCATTACTGTACATTACTGTGCATTACTGTGCATTACTGTACATTACTGTATATTGCCGTACATTACTGTGCATTACTGTACATCACTGTACATCACTGTGCATTACTGTACATTACTGTGCATTACCGTACATTACTGTGCATTACTGTGCATTACTGTACATCACTGTGCATTACTGTACATCACTGCATCACTGTGCATCACTGCATTACTTACATTACTGTGCATTACTGTGCATCACTGTACATCACTGTGCATCACTGCATTACTTACATTACTGTGCATTACTGTACATCACTGTGCATTACTGTACATTACTGTGCATTACTGTACATAACTGTGCATAACTGTGCATTACTGTACATCACTGCATCACTGTGCATCACTGCATTACTGTGCATCACTGTGCATTACTGTACATCACTGTGCATTACTGTACATCACTGTGCATTACTGTACATTACTGTGCATCACTGTGCATTACTGTGCATTACTGTACATCACTGTGCATTACTGTACATCACTGTGCATTACTGTACATTAATGTGCATTACTGTGCATTACTGTGCATTACTGTGCATCACTGTGCATTACTGTACATCACTGTGCATTACTGTACATTACTGTGCATTACTGTGCATTACTGTGCATTACTGTACATTACTGTACATCACTGTGCATTACTGTACATTACTGTGCATTACTGTGCATTACTGTGCATTACTGTACATTACTGTGCATTGCCGTACATTACTGTGCATTACTGTACATCACTGTGCATCACTGTGCATTACTGTGCATTACTGTACATTACTGTGCATTACTGTGCATTACCGTACATTACTGTGCATTACTGTGCATTACTGTACATTACTGTGCATTACTGTGCATTACTGTACATCACTGCACGTTACTGTGCATTACCGTACATTACTGTGCATTACTGTGCATTACTGTGCATCACTGTACTTCACTGTGCATCACTGCATTACTGTGCATTACTGTACATTACTGTGCATTACTGTACATTACTGTGCATTACTGTACATCACTGCACGTTACTGTGCATTACCGTACATTACTGTGCATTACTGTGCATTACTGTGCATCACTGTACATCACTGTGCATCACTGCATTACTGTGCATTACTGTACATCACTGTGCATTACTGTACATAACTGTGCATTACTGTACATAGCTGTGCATTACTGTGCATTACTGTACATAACTGTGCATTACTGTACATTACTGTACATAACTGTGCATTACTGTACATTACTGTGCATTACTGTACATAACTGCATTACTGTGCATTACTGTGCATTACTGTACATTGCTGTGCATTACTGTACATAACTGCATTACTGTGCATTACTGTACATAACTGCATTACTGTGCATTACTGTACATTACTGTGCATTACTGTGCATTACTGTACATTACTGTGCATAACTGCATTACTGTGCATTACTGTGCATTACTGTGCATTACTGTGCATTACTGTACATAACTGCATTACTGTGCATTACTGTACATAACTGCATTACTGTGCATTACTGTGCATTACTGTACATTACTGTGCATTACTGTACATTACTTTACATTACTGTACATAACTGCATTACTGTGCATTACTGTACACTTCTGTCTTACAAGAGTGTGAGATCTAACAACTCAGAACGCTCCCGGTACTTTAGTGCCTTGTTCTGCATTGGTAGGTCAGTATCTAGCTAACCACAACACCCAGTTAACAACAGCAATATAATTACTTTTTTTGCTAGTGATACCTTTTGTTTTTTCTGGAATAAAAATATTCTGCCCAATAAGCTCCTTGTATATATTCTGGTTTACCTATATACGTCTATACATGTCTGGTGCCTAACAAAAATATAAATGGGGAGGTCAGGAATAAAAAATATTCTGCCCAATAAGCTCCTTGTATATATTCTGGTTTACCTATATACGTCTATACATGTCTGGTGCCTAACAAAAATATAAATGGGGAGGTCAGGAATAAAAAATATTCTGCCCAATAAGCTCCTTGTATGTATTCTGGTTTACCTATATACTTCTATACATGTCTGGTGCCTAACAAAAATATAAATGGGGAGGTCAGGAATAAAAAATATTCTGCCCAATAAGCTCCTTGTATATATTCTGGTTTACCTATATACGTCTATACATGTCTGGTGCCTAACAAAAATATAAATGGGGAGGTCAGGAATAAAAAATATTCTGCCCAATAAGCTCCTTGTATGTATTCTGGTTTACCTATATACGTCTATACATGTCTGGTGCCTAACAAAAATATAAATGGGGAGGTCAGGAATAAAAAATATTCTGCCCAATAAGCTCCTTGTATGTATTCTGGTTTACCTATATACGTCTATACATGTCTGGTGCCTAACAAAAATATAAATGGGGAGGTCAGGAATAAAAAATATTCTGCCCAATAAGCTCCTTGTATGTATTCTGGTTTACCTATATACGTCTATACATGTCTGGTGCCTAACAAAAATATAAATGGGGAGGTCAGGAATAAAAAATATTCTGCCCAATAAGCTCCTTGTATGTATTCTGGTTTACCTATATACGTCTATACATGTCTGGTGCCTAACAAAAATATAAATGGGGAGGTCAGGAATAAAAAATATTCTGCCCAATAAGCTCCTTGTATGTATTCTGGTTTACCTATATACGTCTATACATGTCTGGTGCCTAACAAAAATATAAATGGGGAGGTCAGGAATAAAAAATATTCTGCCCAATAAGCTCCTTGTATGTATTCTGGTTTACCTATATACTTCTATACATGTCTGGTGCCTAACAAGAATAATTATGGGCAGATTTGTGCCTGGGCTCATCTCATGACTGCTGCTTTGCATCATCACAAGGTGAATGTAAAACACTGCTTTGCAGTCTAATAAAAAGATAATTAAATCCATTTTTATTACCTCTGCCACATCTAAAATAGGACCTTTAAGAATTTTCCTATGCTGAAAAAATAAATACCAAAAAAAACCCAACTTTTTAAATGTATGCTTGTGGGACACATTCGTGGCTACCAATGGAGTTGTGGCAGTTTTCCTTATCAGCCAGTGTAATTTTTGCACGGACTAGTTGTGCACAAACTTGTGCTTCCTGTTAGTTTCAAACTAATCAGCTATACTTTAACCTAAAAATATCCCTTTTATATAGTGTTTTCTCATAGGCATGGAAGATTTTCCTTTAAAGTCCCTTTTATGGGGTTCTTTCCGGATAATATGCATAGTCTTCCATTTTTGGGATTAAATGGTTATTTCTTTTTACCCTATTTCACAAATATAATAAAAGAGACTAAGAAACAGCTGTTCAAATATGCTTTAAGGGTCTATACATGATAGGAATTCAGTTTATTGCAACTAAATTATGACAGGATGTCTGAATACAAACACATTAAATCAGTCCCTATTTTAAACTACCCTGATGACATATTGAGGATACGCTCATGCAACTATAGCATTTTTAATGCAGTGCATATTATATACATAGAAAACAAATACAATTATTTATTACCTGTTCAAAACTGGGATTTTTTTAAGGTGGAAAAAGTTCTGCCAAAATATGAGACCACTCACTTACAAATAAACCTCAACCATTGTAGATGACAGAGATTTCCTGCTTGTCTGTTAAATCAAATACTGACACTGTACAATACTTTTGTTACATACTTTGTGGGAATTAATCTGATAATGGCCATTTTTCACGAATTATCAGAGTAAAAAGTTACTTTATTTCTATGAATATTATTAAGGACACTGACTTGTGTCTAACCCATATGCACTGTGGGTTTAGTGTAAGTATATAAACGTGTCCAACATCAGACCTGGGGGGCCACAAAGCATTTTATATCACCATTTACTTTTTCTAAATAAATACTGTAGGCATCTGAACCTGGGAGAAATATGCTAGTATCCTAACCATATATTAGCAATATTCTGTTATACTTGGTGAATCTGTACTAGCAGAGGTATAAGAGAAAATATGTTTCTATGTATGCATTCAGACTATGCTAATGTATTTATCTATTGGACAACTGCAGAAAAATGATGCAATTACAGGGTATTTACTGTCACTTTAACTCTAAAACTCTCTCAAAAATGACATAATTTAAAAACATTACTAAGCTTATTAGCATATTTATATTAACAATAAAATCTTGTCTTTTGTCTCTATCGCTTTCTGCAAATCATATGAGTATTTAACAAAGATTATTCTCAGCTGACCCGCACTAATCCTCGTCATTTACTCACAACTTTTATGTAAATAGCAGACATCTGTTCAAAGGCTGTAAAATGGAACAGCTGAGTGAATCACCAGAAGCAAACTCAATGTCTATAGCTTGATTTTCTGCATAAACAGATGTTGTCTACAGAAAAACAAAAATCAATGATGCTTCTATCTACTCTATCGGCTACTAAAGAGGATCAGGATTGGACGCTGACTCAGCTAGTTAGTGCCATTGTTTATGCATTTGGCTGGGTACACTTCTGAGGCGTTTCTCTTATGTTGACCCCATATGAAATGCATTACAAGAACACAACAATTAGTTAAGACAATACACTAAGATTAAATGGACTTTAAATCAATATTGTATACTTTTCTATCTGCAATTCAGCATTTCCCTGCAAAAGATCTGTATGTAAAATTAGAGTTTTAAAAGCATTTGAAAAGTGACATCAGCAAAAATTGTAGTTAATGTGTGCAAGCCCAAAGATACACTTCTTAAAAAGCCTCTGGTGTCCTTTGCTGCGACCAGATCCAAATAAGTGATAGCACTAAACTAAGCTGTTGCTGTGTAGCATGTTGCTGGGTCACTAAGATGACAGCTTACTTAAAGGGACAGTCTAGTATAAATTAAACTTTCATTATTCAGATAGGACTTTTAATTTTAATCAACTTTCCAATTTACTTTTATCATCAAATTTGCTTTTTTCTCTTGGTATTCTTAGTTTAAACTAAACATAGGTAGGCTCATATGCTAATTTCTAAGCCTTTGAGGGCTGCCTCTTATCACAGGCTTTTTAAATCTCTTTTCAACACAAAGAGACAGAAAGTACACGTGGGCCATATAGATAACACTGTGTTCAGGCACAGGGGGTTATTTAAGATTTAGCACAAAACAATGGTAAATTTAAGACAATAGATAATAAACAGTCACAGTCATGTGATCAGGGGGCTGGAAGAAGATTCCTAGATACAAGGTAATCACAGAGGTAAAAAGTATATTAATATAACTGTGTTGGTTATGCAAAACTGGGGAATGGGTAATAAAGGGATTATCTATCTTTTAAAACAATAACAACTCTATGGTAGACTGTCCCTTTAAAGGGACATGCAAGTGCATAAGGAAAATGTTCAATTATGTTAGAGCATTTTATAACTGCACTATTGCTTGCAGATAACTATAGGGTTGATCACAATAATAACAACTCCAAATGAGCACTTTTCAATGTCACTACAATCACATGTACTGCATTACTGGATCTGCAAAAAAAAGTCCCCAGACTCACTATGGGGCAGTCCTGTTTATGGCCGCCATCACACTCTCTGTAAAGTTCACTCTGTCTGCAAAAACTTACCACCATCCCCAACATGTTTATTTCTAATGCTTTCAACCTTTTAGCAATTAGAGAAACCTGCCTATCTTCTTCTGACACTGCCTCCATTGCTGTTCTCACAGATGGTGTTCTCCCCTTTAACCGTACCCCTAGGCCAGATGAGAGACATGGTGGCGGTGTTGGGATCTTGCTCTCCCCCTCCTGCATCTATCAGTACCTGCCTCCGCTCCCATCTCTCTTTTTTTCCTCCTTTGAAGTTTACTGCATTCGTCTGTCCCCCCCTCTCTGTCAGAGAGTCAGTCATCTATCGCTCTCCTGGACCAACCTACCAATTCCTTAACAACTTTTCCACCTGGCTTCCTCACTTTCTCTCTCCAGATATACCAGCCCTAATACTGGGGGACTTCAACATCCTCACTGATAGAACATTTGCCCCTGCTGCCTCTAAATGTCGTTCACTCATATCCAGCTTCGCTTTCCACCGTAATACCTTTTCACCACAACTGAAACTCTATTGACCTGGTATTTTCCAACCTCTGCTCTATATCTGACTTCACCTGATGCTTCTTTCCCATTTCATACCACCACCTGCTCACTTATAATCTTAATGTACCAGCAAAACCTACTTCTCCCCCTCGCCAACACACCTGTAGAAATCTGCACACTGTGGATCCTCTCCAATTTTCCAAACTTATTCAACATCTCTCTCACACTTCCACTATAACCTGTATAGCTGGAGTGTGGTAAGAAAGAGAATCCACAATAGGATACATTACAGCACTCTGTGCCCTGACTGATATTGGCAAGAACAAAAAAAGGGTTAAAACAACTTTTATTAGCATCTTAAAATATGATGGATTAATATTTGTGGATATATATCAACATATAGGGGATATATATACATACATGTAAACAAATATATATGGTGGTAAAATAGTATTGGGCATTCCAAATATAGGCAATACCACCTATATTTGGAATGCCACCTATATGGTTGATTTATAGGACCATTTACTAGAGGCCACTATATATCTTTATTCCAGACTTGCATCTAAATCCTTCTCTGTCTTACACCCACACTCCAACTCATACTTACATCCTTCAACCTATCCCTTTCTACTGGTTCATTCCCATCTTCTTTAAAACATGCAAAGATCACTCCCATACTCAACCCACAACCCTAATCCTTTTGCAAACTACTGCCCATATCACTGCTTCCACTAACATCAAAACTCTTGGAAACACTATTTTACGACCACCTAACCCACTTCCCATTTTCTCCTTGCTTGACCCCCTGCAATCTTGCCTCCATCCCTCTCAACATTCAACTGAATCTGCCCTCACCAAAGTTTTTAAGGATCTTCTTTCTTCTAAAAGTAACAACCACTACACTTATCTTACTTGACTACTCAGCTGCCTTCCACACAGTTAACCATTCCCTCCTCCTATAGACCCTCAGCTATATTGGTCTCTGTGACACTGCTCTCTCTTAGATCCACTCATATCTTTCTAACAGGTCTTTTTCTGTGTAATTTGCTGGTGACTCCTCCTCTTCAATGCCTCTGTCAGTTGGAGTACCTCAAGACTCTGCCCTGAGTCCTGTACTCTTTTTCATTTATACTTCCTCACTGGGTAAACTTATTAACAGCAATTGCTTCAAATATCACCTCTATGCTGATGGAACTGAGATTGCCCTCATCTAACTCTATAATAACATCATTATCACCCTTGGAGCCCTCTCCTCCTGTCTCACCCACGGAAATATGGCCCTAAATTCCTCTTGTATTAGTTTGTCAAATTGTGTATTGAGTCTCTTACAAGTATTGTATCATTGTTTTACTTATATAAATTGTACCCATGAACGGCACTGTGGAATATGTTGGTGATTCATAAATAAATAATAATAATTTACATATTTAATTGGCCAAATGCATATCTCTTACAGCAAATGAGAACTACTAGAAACGAGAACAAATAAAAATCACAACCGCAACATTTAGAAAACCAGTTTGGCTAATGTATTATTATTATTTATTATTATTGGCTGTATTTAGCTAACAGTAAACATTTTTCTTGTGTTATCTGTGAATAATTATTTCATGGCTGAGGCCTTTTATCAGCAGAAGCAATTTAGGATTGTGAAAATTCATGATGAAAATATCAACAAGATTGTTATCGACCCCATATCGTTTAAAAGTCATGTGCCAAATTTTGTACTCATGTTTTGCTTGCAAAACTAATCAACAAATTTGTTCAAAATGTGTCTTTTAACTAAACAAACTAATTAGGGAACACAAATTCTTTCTATTAAATGGAGAAACTAAATTAACTAATGATTTTTCTTTTGTTCAATAATAAATTTGTTTAAAGGGAAATTAAACACATGGGGGGATATTTATCAAAGGTCTGGCGGACCTGATCCGCGACCTCACTGAATGCGGAGAGCAATACGCTCTCCGTATTCAGCATTGCACCAGCAGCTCACAAGAGCCACCCCCTGCAGATTTGCAGCCAATCGCCCGCCAGCAGGGAGGTGTCAATCAACCCAATCATACTCGACCGGGTTGATTTTCGGCAATGTCTGTCCGTCTGCTCAGAGCCCTGCAGGCTCGCCAGAAACATGGGCCCTCAAGCTCCATCCGGAGCTTGATAAATGGGCCCCATTGAGTTTTTCCTATAAACTGTTTAGTTATATATAACTAAACAACTTTGCAATATATTTTCATTATTTATTTTACCTCCTTTTCATGTTATTTAGCTCTGAAATTAAAGACTTTCTAATTCTCAGAACTAGAAATGCACCCTGCTGACTTTGCAAGGAAAAATCTGATACAATCTTGAAAAGTCCTAATTGACTTTAGCTGATAACAACTACAAAACAATACAGTTTATACTAACTTTATGACAGTGATTAGTCTTATAGTCTGCAGTCCAGATTGCTGCCTCCAAATAAGGCAAATGGTGGATAGAGTTTGGCTATTTAAAAACAACTGCAGTAATAAAAATATGTTAATTTGCTTTAAAAATCTTTAGACTTAGTTGATATGTTATTCATTAGCAACACAACAGAACTGTCTTGCAAGGTGTTTACCGTCTCTTCAACGATCACATTTTGAACATGTGATCATTAGTTACACAAACGCATAACAAAAACAAATATTTCCACAGGTCTAGTGTTTAACCCCTACAAAGACATTAAAGGGACACGCACTATTGCTACTGACACATTACTTTATCATTTAATAGCTACAAAAAGTCAACCTGTTAGAATGCTGCTCTTTCAAATGCATTAAGTACAGCTTCCTTTTAACTATGCAGGAAGAAGAAGCACTCCAGCCCTTTTTTCAGAATGGTTTGTGGATGTAAAAATAAATACAAAGGTAGCAAAATATACATAATTATTATTATTATTATTATTAATATATATATAATCATAACCTTTTTATTAGGCATTTTATTTTTAGTTTAACTTCTCTTTAATAGCATTATTATACAACGTGTTTTTACAATTAAACAAGCAAGTCAAGAAAGAATTTAAAAAAAATAAAGTAAATAAGCTAAAATAAATGTTAGAGTTTCCACTATATATAGATACATCAGCAGCAGCACTACCTAAAGTAAAAGAAAAATATTCAACGTAATCTGGCAACATTTGACCTTATTTATTTATTATTATTTATTATTATTATTATTATCTTACATTCATTCAAATATAAAATTCTTCCTGGCTCTAAAAAAAGAAGACATATATATATACACATATATACACATATATATATATATATATATATAGAATGTCCATAAAGTGAATAGACATCCACCAACTACAGCAGCTTCAGTTGGTGGATGTTGGTCTTGATAAAGATTCCAGCGGGAGTTGAAATGTTGACATTGACTTTTATATTTTTTAGATGAATCCTGTGAGTGCCTTTTCCATTTTATGGACATTATGCACCGGGGAATATCGAGTTGTAAGTGGTGAATGCATGGTAGTCTGAATACACCCATAGTGTATTTGTAGAGTTTACAAGGTAGTAGTTGACTGTATAAGAGAGTGATTTTCAACCTTTTTTTTGCCGTGGCACGCTTTTTTTCATAAAAAAAATCCTGTGGCACACTACCATCCCAAAATTTAAAAAAATCACACATTTGTAACCTAATACAGTATATATATATACAGGGAGTGCAGAATTATTAGGCAAGTTGTATTTTTGAGGATTAATTTTATTATTGAACAACAACCATGTTCTTAATGAACCCAAAAAACGCATTAATATCAAAGCTGAATAGTTTTGGAAGTAGTTTTTAGTTTGTTTTTAGTTATAGCTATTTTAGGGGGATATCTGTGTGTGCAGGTGACTATTACTGTGCATAATTATTAGGCAACTTAACAAAAAACAAATATATACCCATTTCAATTATTTATTTTTACCAGTGAAACCAATATAACATCTCAACATTCACAAATATACATTTCTGACATTCAAAAACAAAACAAAAACAAATCAGTGACCAATATAACCACCTTTCTTTGCAAGGACACTCAAAAGCCTGCCATCCATGGATTCTGTCAGTGTTTTGATCTGTTCACCATCAACATTGCGTGCAGCAGCAACCACAGCCTCCCAGACACTGTTCAGAGAGGTGTACTGTTTTCCCTCCTTGTAAATCTCACATTTGATGATGGACCACAGGTTCTCAATGGGGTTCAGATCAGGTGAACAAGGAGGCCATGTCATTAGATTTTCTTCTTTTATATCCTTTCTTGCCAGCCACGCTGTGGAGTACTTGGACGCGTGTGATGGAGCATTGTCCTGCATGAAAATCATGTTTTTCTTGAAGGATGCAGACTTCTTCCTGTACCACTGCTTGAAGAAGGTGTCTTCCAGAAACTGGCAGTAGGACTGGGAGTTGAGCTTGACTCCCTCCTCAACCCGAAAAGGCCCCACAAGCTCATCTTTGATGATACCAGCCCAAACCAGTACTCCACCTCCACCTTGCTGGCGTCTGAGTCGGACTGGAGCTCTCTGCCCTTTACTAATCCAGCCACGGGCCCATCCATCTGGCCCATCAAGACTCACTCTCATTTCATCAGTCCATAAAACCTTAGAAGAATCAGTCTTGAGATATTTCTTGGCCCAGTCTTGATGTTTCAGCTTGTGTGTCTTGTTCAGTGGTGGTCGTCTTTCAGCCTTTCTTACTTTGGCCATGTCTCTGAGTATTGCACACCTTGTGCTTTTGGGCACTCCAGTGATGTTGCAGCTCTGAAATATGGCCAAACTGGTGGCAAGTAGCATCTTGGCAGCTGCACGCTTGACTTTTCTCAGTTCATGGGCAGTTATTTTGCGCCTTGGTTTTTCCACACGCTTCTTGCGACCCTGTTGACTATTTTGAATGAAACGCTTGATTGTTCGATGATCACGCTTCAGAAGCTTTGCAATTTTAAGAGTGCTGCATCCCTCTGCAAGATATCTCACTATTTTTGACTTTTCTGAGCCTGTTAAGTCTTTCTTTTGACCCATTTTGCCAAAGGAAAGGAAGTTGCCTAATAATCATGCACACCTGATATAGGGTGTTGATGTCATTAGACCACACCCCTTCTCATTACAGAGATGCACATCACCTAATATGCTTAATTGGTAGTAGGCTTTCGAGCCTATACAGCTTGGAGTAAGACAACATGCATAAAGAGGATGATGTGGTCAAAATACTCATTTGCCTAATTCTGCACTCCCTGTATATATATATATATATATATATATACACACACATACACACATACTGTATGTATACGTGACATATTGACATTCATTCACAAACAATCATAATGATTGTCTGTGAATGAATGTCAACATGTCATGGTTGTAAATGATGCCTGTCTGTCTGTCTGCCTGATGAGCCTGTCACATACCTCTCAATATTTCAAAATTTGAAAGAGGGACACCCCTGCACTGGGAGTAAAAAACAAGCAAATTTAAAAAAAATATGTCACACTGTTGTCAGCCTGCCGCGGCACACCTGAGGATCTCTCACGGCACACTGGTTGAAAAACACTGATATAAGATAATGTATTATTAAGCATTAAAGGGACAACATTTCATGATTCAAATAGGGCCTTCAATTTTAAACAACTTTCCAATTTACTTTTATCATTAAATTTCCAATGTTCTCTTGGTATTTTATGTTTAAAGCTAAACTTAGGTAGGCTCAAACGGATTTCTAAAGCATTGAAAACTGCCTCTTCTCTCAGTGCATTTTGAATGTTTTTCACAGTTAGACAGTGCTAGTTAATGCTCACTCCGTGGAGTTGTTTAAGAGTCAGCAGTGATTGGCTAAAATGCAAGTCTTTCATAGGAACTGAGATAAGAGGGCAGTCTGCAGAAACTCCGATACAAGGTAAACACAGATGTAAAAGATGTATTAATATTAGAGTGTTGGTTATGCAAAACTGGGAAATGGGTAATTTATATTTTTAAACAATAACAGTTTTCAAGTAGACTTTCCCTTTAAGAGCATATTATATTGGAAAAAACTCCATTGCACAGTATTGGTGTCAGGGGTATGTGGATTGATATGGTTGATGTACTCTTTGTTTAATTTTTGTTTTTATTTTGCATAACCATTAATTGTTCAAACACTGGTCTCTTTAGAATTCCCTCCCTGCTATTAAAAGCTATGAGCACAGATCTCTGCTATACCCATTATACACTCACTACCTAGTTGGGGGGTAGACAATGAAACTCTCCAATTTACTTATTAACCCAATGAACCTAAACATTGAGAGCTCTTTGATTTGGCTCACTGGCTATATCCTGCTCCTACAAGATGGAAACAAGCAATACTACTGGAAGCTAGCAGAACACATCGGGTGAACCAATAACAAGAAGCAACTGGGGCATATTTATCAAGCTCCGTATGGAGCCTGAGTCCCAGAAGTTATGAAGTTATGAAAGACCGCTGCTACATAACCGGTCCGCCTGCTCTGAGGTGGCGGACAGAAATCGGGTTGATTGACACCCCCTGCTAGTGGCTGATTGGCCGCGAATCTGCAGGGGACTGCATTGCATAAGAACTGCTGGTGCAATGATAAATGCCGACAGCGATGTGCAGCAGACATGATACGCTACTTCTTATCATGTCCGCTCGCACATTGATAAATATACCCCGCTATGGCAAGATTAACAATGTTTTCAATTACAGGAAAGTTTGTTATGTCACTGCTTTGAGCTGTCACTCCATTGAACACATATCACATTATATTAACCCCTATCCTTTAGCTATCCCAGATACCTCCATATTTAATATAGACATGGACTATTTCCCCCATATTTTGCAGCCTTTAAAAACAGCAGCAGGTCCCTTGTCTAACTAATCCTGGCCACTAAGTCAAATGCTACACTGGGAAGAAAAAAGTTGCTTTTCTTTATGAAATATGGCATTTGGTTATCAATCAAAAGAAGATCAATCAGAATAAAGTGGAGGTCGCCAATGATTTTTTTAGCAACTATTTAGGCCATACTTCTAGCCACACCCCCTTGTTACAATACCGTCAACATTCTGGTTTGAGACTTGGCAATGCTGGGGGTTAATATGTTTAATCTTAACAGTAAAATTGATTAAAATGGGTTTCCAGCAGGAAATGTAATTTCCTGTTAGCACTTGACAGAAACAATAAAGAGGTCAGCTTAGATTTAGCTCCAGTCATGGATGGCTGACAATTAACAGAGAAAACAGCTAAGTACTAAGACGAAAGGCCTTAGCTTCATTACAGGCCCACAGAGCATTTCACCACACACACATAGGTCATTCTTCCAAAACACAGCCAAGGTTTATTACTTCACCAACAACATCTTAACGCTCTGTTGTTTACTATCAAATAATGTGAGTTTGGTACAGATAGTTCATGTTTATGCACAACCCATATTCAGATACCCTTTACTTTCTGACTGATATTAACAACTTCCACATTAGTGTAGAGGGAGAAGCCTGACAAGAAATACACTGGAAAACATATTTATTAAACAAAAACATCACATTTATATTGCCTTTTAGATTTATTCTACATCTAATAACCACTGTGTGTATGTATGTTTATTTTATTTTAATTTATTTCATAAAAAAATTCCCTTTCCTGTTAAAGAGACAATAAACGATGTCATTCGCTATAAAATCACTAATTAATGGAACATTGCAACATACATTCATAATTTGTTTTATTTGCCTTTGCTGTACAATATGTGCGTATCTTACACTCCATAGAGAAGTGCTGGAATTGAGTTACCTAAGTAAAATGCAAAATGCCTGAACCAGCTGCATACTGCACAGTGATTGGTTAGAGCAGTGCACAAAGCTATTTACGGCTAGCACTAATTGGTCAATATAAAGATAGATAAGATGCATATTGTCACTAGCAGTTAATTGCAGCACTTTAACAATCATGAATAAAGTGACAATTGGAGGTGCTTTTAAATGATTTATTTTGTATTCAGGCCACTAGCAACTCTTTACTTATTTGTTGACACAAATGATCAGATACAATATAATGTCACTCTAAGATGATGTCCCTAAACTACTTGTTCTGTAATTTACCAATACCTCTGTACGTTACATTTGTTCTAGTGGTTTCCTAATGTTATCTCCCTACATTAATTATTCACACAGCAAGACCAGCACCTATCGCCCCTACCAGGTGACATAAAGATGAGATTAGAAACCACATGAATACAAAAACTAAGAGGCAAAAGGTTGAGCAACCAGGTATGGTGACCCTATGCCATGAGTGGCTAAGGTGGCACAGCTGGCCCTCTACTAGCTCCTGGGTTACCACCATTGCTTGGCAATAGTTAAAGGGACATGAAACCCAATTATTTTCTTTCATGATTTAGAAAGAACATGCAATTTTAAACAACTTTCCTATTTACTTCTAATTTTCTAATTTCTCTTGATAGCCTTTGTTAAAAACATATCTAAATTGCTATTTCTTCAACAAAGGACACCTAAAGAATGAAGTAAATTGGAATAGATTATCTATCTGAATCATGAAAGAAAAATGTTGGATTTCATGTCCCTTTAAAGGGATATGGAACCGTGCTCCTTTTTAATTTTGTGGCCCTTCTCTGAACTTTTTCTAGTTCTGCAATATCTTTTTTTGTGATCGGTCCCCAGAACTGCACTCCATACTCAAGGTGAGGTCTTTCCAGGGCTTTATATAGTGACAGAATTATGCTTTCCTCCCTTGAATCAATGCCTCTTTTAATACATGCTAGTATCTTATTAACCTTTGAAGCCGCTGCCCTGCATTGTGCACCCATCTTTAGCTTGTTATCTATTACTACTCCCAAATCCCTTTCCTCCTCTGTTTTGCGAAGTCTTGTCCCATTTAAAAAATACGTTGCCTGCTTATTTTTACTTCCAAAATGTAGAACCTTGCATTTTCCCGTATTAAATCTCATTTTCCATTTACCTGCCCATACTTCTAATTTTTGCAGATCCCTTTGTAATGAAAGTTCATCCTGCTCTGACCTAATGACCTTACTTAACATAGTATCATCTGCAAAAATAGAGATGTCGCTATTTAATCCTTGCTCCAAGTCATTTATAAAAATATTAAAAAGAACAGGGCCCAGTACTGATCCCTCGGGGACTCCACTGATTACCTTTGTCCAATCTGAGTATGATCCATTTACTACTACTCTTTCCTCCCTATCTTTTATCCAGTTATTTAACCATGAGCTAACATTTTCTGCTATTCCCAGTCCCTTAATTTTGTGCATTAATCTCTCATGTGGCACTGTATCAAATGCCTTTGCAAAATCTAAGTATATCACATCAACTGATTTCCATTTATCTATATTTTTATTTACTTCCTCGTAGAATCTAATTAGATTAGTTTGACATGATCTATTTCTCCTAAAACCATGCTGATTAGAACTCATAATCTTGTTTACACAAATATGATCATCAATATAATCCTTTATAATCCCTTCAAATATCTTCCCCACTATTGATGTCAGATTAACTGGTCTATAGATTCCTGGATCATCCCTGCTTCCCTTTTTGAAGAGTGGCACCACATCAGCTTTACACCAATCCTGGGGTACCATGCCTGAGGATAATGAGTCTTGAAAAATTAAGAGTAGAGGTTTGTCTGTAACAGTTCTAAATTCCCTTAACACCCTTGGGTGTATTCCATCTGGGCCTGGAGTTTTATTCACCTTAATATTATCCATTTTTTCCCCTGATATCATCTAAACATAACCCAGTTAATGGTATGGACTGGCATGTTCTATTTTGTTCCAAAGTATCATCCAATGCTGAAGAAAAAAAACTGGTTCAGTACCTCAGCCTTCTCCCTGTCATTATTTATCATGCTACCCTCCACACATGTTAATGTACCTATATTGACCTTCTTAAATTTTTTGCTATTTATGTACGTAAAGAACCTTTTAGGGTTAGACTTAGAATCCTTTGCAATTAATTTTTCATTTTCAATTTTGGCTAATTTGATTGCTTTTTTTGCATGCTTTGCTACATTCCTTATAAATATGGAATGTTGAGAAAATGTACTATTTTCTTTGAATAATTTAAATGCCCTACGTTTTTTTCCTAATTTCTGTTAACACATTTTTATTTAGCCACATTGGCTTTGATTTTTGATTTTTATAACCATATGGTATTTGTTGATATGTATATTTATTTAAAGGAACAGTAAAGTAAAAAAATATTTCATGATTTAAATAGGGCATGACATTTTAAACAACTTTCCAATTTAATTTTATTATCAATTTTGCTTTGTTCTCCTGGTATTCTTAGTTGAAAGCTAAATCTAGGAGGTTCATGTGCTACTTTCTTAGACCTTGAAGACTGCCTCTAATTTGAAACAATTTTGACAGTTTTTAACCACTAGAGGGCGTTAGTTAATGTGTTTCATATAGATAACATTGAGCTCAAGCACGGGAAGCTCCTAGGAGCCAGCACTGATTGGCTAAAAATGCAAGTCTCTCAAAAGAACTGAAATAAGGGGGCAGTTTGCAGAGGTATAGATACAAGGTAATCACAGAGGTAAAAAGTATATTATTATAACTGTGTTGGTTATGCAAAATTGGGGAATGGGTAATAAAGGGATTATCTACCTTTTTAAACAACACAAATTCTGGTTGTTACTGTCCCTTTAACAAAGTTTTAAATATTATCCATTTATCCTCTGTATTTTTATTAGAGAATACATTGTCCCAATTTATATTATTTAATGATTTCCTTAAATCATTGAATTTTGCTTTCTAAAAGTTAAAAGTCTTAGTTAAACCTTTAAGACACTGCAAATGAAAAGAGATTTCAAATGTGACCATGTTAGAACAGAGAGACATAGTAGAGTCTCCTACCACCAACATCTACCTCAGGCTCTGACTTGTATGCCCCTGTTCCATGACTGAAGGACTGTTAACTATAGTATGCCCCACTACCATGTCTGAAGGACTGCCCACCATAGTATGCTCCTCTTCCACGACTAAACGACTGTTCACTAATACTAGGCAAAACAGCCCTCTCTGACACTGCCACTCCTGAACTGATATCCCCAACATCTTCACTTAATCTGGCAAATCTGTTGGGGTGTACCAGCTCAGAACTGGCCCGCCTCTTCCGCTTACCTTTACTTCACCTCTAACTGTGACCCAGCTACATCCTGGCGTCTCCTCATCTGGATCCTCCCCATTCCCACTGCTAGAACCATTAACAACCAGCTCAGTCCTATCCATCTCCCTTTCAAGTGTCTGAATTTCCTGCAGTGTTGCAATTCCTTCCTCCAGAACTCCAATACGAGCTTCTAAAGAGACAATATGCTCACACTTGCCACAAACATATAATCCCTGAAGTGGCTGCTCCAGTGCAAACATGTGGCAAGCTGTACACTGAATGAGATTCTCACACATAATTACTAAAAGGTTTAACTTAAAAATATAAAATAATAAATTTCCCCTTGGTTACTCCAAATCCTTGTTTGCCTAACTACCTTACGGCTAGATTATGAGTTTTGTGTTAAGGTGAAAAAGCAGCGTTATCAGGTCCTAACGCTGCTTTTTCACGCTAGCTGGTATTACGAGTCTTCCAGGTTTAGGGGCACCGCACACTTTTTTGGCCTGAATGCAAAGCAACTTACGTAAATTTCGTAAAGGCTTTTTTCAATGGGACTTGCATAGCGCCGGTATTATGAGTTTGTCCTGGGAGGCCAAAAAGTGAGCGGTACACCCTATCCTGCAAGATTCCTAACGCATTTTAAAGTCAGTAGTTATGAGTTTTACACTACAAAGCTGTAGCATAAAACTCATAACTAAAGTGCTAAAAAGTATACTAACACCCATAAACTACCTATTAACCCCTAAACCGAGGCCCTCCCGCATCACAAACACTAAAATAAAATTATTAACCCCTAATCTGCTGCTCCGGTCCTCGTCGCCACTAGAATAAACATATTAACCCCTAAACCGCCGCACTCCCGCCTCGCAAACACTAGTTAAATATTATTAACCCCTAATCTGCCGTCCCTAACATTGCCGCCACCTACCTACATTTATTAACCCCTAATCTGCCGCCCCCAACGTCGCCGCCACTATTCTAAAGTTATTAACCCCTAAACCTAAGTCTAACCCTAACCCTAACACCCCTAACATAAATATAATTAAAATAAATCTAAAGAAAACCTACTATTAATAACTAAATAATCCCTATTTAAAACTAAATACTTACCTATAAAATAAACCCTAAGCTAGCTACAATATAACTGATAGTTACATTGTAGCTAGCTTAGGGTTTATTTTTATTTTACAGGCAAGTTTGTATTTATTTTAACTAGATAGAATAGTTACTAAATAGTTATTAACTATTTACTAACTACCTAGCTAAAATAAATACAAATTTACCTGTAAAATAAAACCTAACCTAAGTTACACTAACACCTAACACTACACTACAATTAAATAAATTACCTAAATGAAATACAATTAAATAAATCAAATACAATTAGCTAAATTACAAAAAAAACACACTAAATTACAGAAAATAAAAAACAATTTACAAGATCTTTAAACCAATTACACCTAATCTAATAGCCCTATCAAAATAAAAAAAGCCAACCCAAAATAAAAAAAACCCTAGCCTAAACTAAACTACCAATAGCCCTTAAAAGGGCCTTTTGCTGGGCATTGCCCCCAAGAAATCAGCTCTATTACCTGTAAAAGAAAATACACACAACCCACCCAACAGTAAAACCCACCACCCACACAACCAACCCCCCAAATAAAACCCTAACTAAAAAAACCTAAGCTCCCCATTGCCCTGAAAAGGGAATTTGGATGGGCATTGCCCTTACAAGGGCATTTAGCTCTATTGTGGCCCAAAGCCCTAGCCTAAAAATAAAACCCACCCAATACACCCTTAAAAAATCCTAACACTAACCCCCAAAGAGCCACTTACCGGGATAAGTCTTCATCCAAGCGGCAAGATATCCTCAACAAAGCAGGCAGAAGTGGTCCTCCAGACGGGCAGAAGTGGTCCTCCAGATGGGAAGAAGTCTTCATCCAGATGGCATCTTCTATCTTCATCCTTCTGACGTGGAGCGGGTCCATCTTCAAGACATCCGACGCGGAGCATCCTCTTCCAACGACGACTACCCGACAAATGAAGGTACCTTTAACCCCTTAAGGACCAGCGACGTACCCTGTATGTCACTGGCCTTTTTTTGGGACTTGATTGTTTTATAGCGTGGTCTTGCCACCAGCGTTGAGACTGCTCTATTCCACAAAGCCTGCTGGAGGGAGGGCATTAATAGCGTGTTCTTGCTAGACTTGTGCTATTATGTCCGGAAAAATCCCTTAACGACCAGTGACATACAGGGTACATTGTGGTCATTAAGGGGTTAAGTGACGTCATCCAAGATAGCGTCCCTTAAATTTCAATTGGCTGATAGAATTCTATCAGCCAATCGGAATTAAGGTTAAAAATCCAATCAGCCAATAGAATGCAACCTCAATCCTATTGGCTGATTGCATCAGCCAATAGGATTTTTTCAACCTTAAAGGGACAGTCAAGTATAAATTAAACTTTCATTATTCAGATAGGACTTTTAATTTTAATTGACTTTCCAATTTTCTTTTATCATCAAATTTGCTTTTTTCTCTTGGTATTCTTAGTTTTAAACTAAACATAGGTAGGCTCATATGCTAATTTCTAAGCCTTTGAGGGCTGCCTCTTATCACATGCTTTTTAAATCTCTTTTCAACACAAAGAGACAGAAAGTACACGTGGGCTATATAGATAACACTGTGTTCAGGCACAGAAAGTTATTTAAGATCTAGCACAATACAATGCTAAATTTAAGACAATAGATAATAAACAGTCACAGTCATGTGATCAGGGGGCTGGAAGAAGGTTCCTAGATACAAGGTAATCACAAAGGTAAAAAGTACATTAATATAACTGTGTTGGTTATGCAAAACTGGGGAATGAGTAATAAAGGGATTATCTATCTTTTAAAACAATAACAATTCTATGGTTGACTGTCCCTTTAATTCCGATTGGCTGATAGAATTCTATCAGCCAATTGGAATCTAAGGGACACCATCTTGGATGACGTCCCTTAAAGGTACCTTCATTCGTCGGGTAGTCGTCTTTGGAAGAGGATGATCCGCGCCGGATGTCTTGAAGATGGACCTGCTCTGTGTCAGAAGGATGAAGATAGAAGATGTCGTCTGGATGAAGACTTCTGCCCGTCTGGAGGATCACTTCTGCATGTCTGGAGGACCACTTCTGCCCGTCTGCAGGACCACTTCTGCTGGCTTCGTTGAGGACATCTTGCCGCTTGGATGAAGACTTCTCCCGGTAAGTGGATCTTCGGGGGTTAGTGTTAGGATTTTTTAAGGGTGTATTGGGTGGGTTTTATTTTTAGGTTAGGGCTTTGGGCCGCAATAGAGCTAAATGCCCTTTTAAGGGCAATGCCCATCCAAATGCCCTTTTCAGGGCAATGGGGAGCGTAGGTTTTTTTAGTTAGGTTTTTATTTGGGGGGTTGGTTGTGTGGGTGGTGGGTTTTACTGTTGGGGGGTTGATTGTTGTTTGTATTTTTTTTTACAGGTAAAAGAGCTGATTTCTTTGGGGCAATGCCCCACAAAAGGCTCTTTTAAGGGCTATTGGTAGTTTAGTTTAGGCTAGTTTTTTTTTTATTTTGGGTGGGCTTTTTTTATTTTGATAGGGCTATTAGATTAGGTGTAATTAGTGTAAATATCTTGTAATTTGTTTTTTATTTTCTGTAATTTAGTGGGGGGGTTTTAATTTAGCTAATTGTATTTGATTTATTTAATTGTATTTCATTTAGGTAAGTTATTTAATTGTAGTGTAGTGTTAGGTGTTAGTGTAACTTAGGTTAGGTTTTATTTTACGGGTAAATTTGTATTTATTTTAGCTAGGTAGTTAGTAAATAGTTAATAACTATTTAGTAACTATCCTTCCTAGTTAAAATAAATACAAAGTTGCCTGTAAAATAAAAATAAACCCTAAGCTAGATACAATGTAACTATTAGTTATATTGTAGCTAGCTTAGGGTTTATTTTATAGGTATTTAGTTTTAAATAGGAATAATTTAGTTAATGATAGTAATTTTATTTAGATTTATTTAAATTATATTTAATTTAGGGGGGGTTAGACTTAGGTTTAGGGGTTAATAAATTTAGAATAGTGGCAGCGACATTGGGGACGGCAGATTAGGGGTTAATAAATGTAGGTAGGTTGCTGCAACATTGGGGGAGGGGGGATTAGGGGTTAATAAATATAATGTAGGTGTCGGCGATGTTATGGGCAGCAGATTAGGGGTTAATAAGTATAATGTACGTGGTGGCGATGTTCGGAGCGGCAGATTAGGGGTTAATAAATATAATGTAGGTGTCGGTGATGTTGGGGGCGGAAGATTAGGGGTTAATAAGTGTAAGATTAGGGGTGTTTAGACTTAGGTTCATGTTAGGGTGTTAGGTGTAAACATAAAATGTGTTTCCCCATAGGAATCAATGGGGCTGCATTACTGAGCTAAGCACTGCTTTTTTGCAGGTTTTAGACTTTTTTCTCAGCCGGCTCTCCCCATTGATGTCTATGGGGAAATCGTGCACGAGCACATACAACAAGCTCACCGCTGACTTAAGCAGCGCTGGTATTGGAGTGCAGTGTGGAGCTCAATTTTGCTCTACGCTCACTTCTTGCCTTTTAATGCCGGGTTTATAAAAACCTGTAATACCAGCGCTGTAGGGAAGTGAGAGGTGAGAATAACATTAAAGTTAGCAACGCACCCTTCATAACGCAAAACTCGTAATCTAGCCGTTGGTTAGCTAACTGCTATACTTAAACAGACAATCTTTCTTTAACAGATAATCAATACAGCAGATACCTAAAAATGATACTTTTATGGATAAATGGGTCTATATTACTCAGTTGCAAGCGTGCCATCCTAAATCCCAACTACAAGTCATAGAGGGAGAATGACGTGTCATTTCCCCAAATGCACTAACAAAGTATTTTAGTTTAAAGATGCCTAGCTAACGAGCATAAATATGAGGACTGAACAATAACTGACTCTCTTCATAAGAAGACTGTCTATGATGGGGTCACAGATTCAATACAGCAGACACTTATCCAATATAGTTTATCTTTCAGATCAATATATATATATATATATGTAGATAGATAGATATTTTTTTTAATATGACCTGAGTCTAACTTTGTTAGTGCATTTGGGGAAATGACACGTCATTCTCCCTCTATGACTTGTAGTTGGGATTTAGGATGGCACGCTTGCAACTGATTAATATAGACCCATTTATCCATTAAATTATCATTTTTAGGTATCTGCTGTATTGATTATCTGTTAAAGTAAGATTGTCTGTTTAAGTATAGCAGTTAGCTAACCAGCTAGATTACGAGTTTTGCGGTAACAGGTGTGCGTTGCTAACTTGCATGCTATTCTCACCGCTCACTTACCTACAGCATTGGTATTACAGGTTTTTATAAACCCGGCGTTAAAAGGCAAGAAGTGAGAGTAGAGCAAAATTGAGCTCCACACTGCACTCCAATACCAGCGCTACTTAAGTCAGCGGTGAGCTGGTTGTATGTGCTCGTGCACGATTTCCTCATAGACATAAATGGGGAGAGCCGGCTGAGAAAAAAGTCTAACACCTGCAAAAAAGCAGCGCTTAGCTCAGTAATGCAGCCCCATTGATTCCTATGGGGAAACACATTTTATGTTTACACCTAACACCCTAACATGAATCCCGAGTCTAAACACAAGTCTGGGTGTATAAGGGACGGTAGTTTGAAGTTTAGTCGGCTGGCTAGAATTTTAGCGTAGATTTTTATGTCCCCGTTTATTAGGGAGATGGGCCTGTAACTTTCGCAGAGTGAGTGGTCTTTGCCAGCTTTTGGTATGGTAAAAATTGTAGCTTCTAGGAATTCAGGTCTCATCATTCCCTCGGAGAAGAAGGAACCATAGAACCTAAGTAGCTAAGGGGTTAATTGCTGTGAGAAGGTTTTGTAAAAGAGATTGGTAAATCCGTCAGGACCAGGAGCCTTGTTTTGTTTAATAAAGGATATCGCCAATTTTAGCTCAGCAGGGGAGGGGGGTCTATTAGGCTCTGAGTCTCTTCTTGGGGTAGAGTTGGTAGGACTAAGGAAACAAGAAATTGTTGAATTAATAGAGAGGGTGTCTTAGGAACCTTTGAGGATTGTTTAATATTGTATAGGGATTCATAGTAGCGGGCAAATGCTTTACCGATATCTAAAGGGGAGTATACTGGGCCCGAGGGGGTTTTAATTAATGGGATTCTGTATTGTTGGCTACGTAGGCGTAGTTTGGTGGCTAGGAGTCGGTCCGCTTTATTATCCTTGTAATAATACAGCTGACGAAGAGAGAGTAGCTTGGATTGTACCCTCTTCTCTTCAATAGAGCTAATCTTAGACCTAAGGGAGAGAGCGGTGAAAAAAAGGAAAAAAAGAAGGGGGGAGAGCTAGAGAGGGGGTATGGAGAAGTTTTCCTACAAATTAAGGTATGTAGGGTGGTAATGAGTGCTATTAAGGTTTGTGTAGTTAGAAGGCCAAAGGTAGGTCTGTGGTTATATTATACACAGCCAAAAAATGCTCTAGTCTGACTCTGCAATTATGAGTAGAGCAGTTGAAATATTATGCGGGGGGGGGGGGGGGAGTATGCATACTCTAATCTCCACTCCACCATTTTACCCTTCAATGTGTTCAGTTCTTCATCACTTAGCCATGATGGAACCGGATTTAAATGGATCATGTTTTGTTCTTGTAATCTGGTAGCAGCAGATTACAATTGGTGTAGAAAAATAAATTAGTAATTTTGTTTCACATGCACCTTTGTTTAGGACACATCCTTAATTAATTAACAAACTGCCATCTTGGCTGCATTTGTATCATCATTTAAACTGCCATCTTGGCTGCATTTGTAAATACACCAATAAACCTGCTAAAATATCCCTTCCCACTTATCCTGCTGAACTGACATCAATTCCAAAAGTCCCTAAATTCCAGAGTCTGACACAGGAATCCCAGACTCCTACTGCTGCTGCAAGTGAAAATCTAAGCAATGCCTGGTCCTACCTGTAACCCTTTAACTTCCAGAGACTGCTGCTCCACAAAACAGCTATAATTGTCACATAACGAACTTCCTTAGTATTGACTTCTACTAAACAGATAAAAATGAACCATGTCTATTCCTTTGGCTTCTCTGCACCTATAGTTAATAACACATATTTAATTACATGATTTTTTTCCAGTGAGAAATTTCTATAAATGTACCCAATATACTAATCACAAACAATATAGATATGTAATAATGTAAAAATATATAGCATAACACAAGCATCACCAAAGTTTTTCCAAATGCAGTGAAAGTTCTACATTTACTACAAATAAACCATATTTTGTCTGTCTTTTAGTATGAACACATATGCCACCTAGAAACTTAAATATTTTAAAATAAATATGATACTATTAAATTATTAAAGGGACATTAAACCCATATTTTTTCTTTCATGATTTAGAAAGAGCATGCCATTTTAAACAACTTTCTAATTTACTTCTATTGTCTAATTTGCTTCATTCTCTTGATATACTTTGCTGAAAAGCATATCTAGATAGGCTCAGTAACTGCTGATTGGTTGCTGCACATAGATGCCTCGTCTGATTGGCTCACCCATGTGCATTGCTATTTCTTTAACAAAGGATATCTAAAGAATGAAGCAAATTAGATAATAGAAGAAAATTGGAATGTTGTTTAAAATCGTATTCTCTATCTGAATCATGAAATACATTTTTTGGGTTTAGTATCCCTTTAACCATCAACATGGTTAAAGGGATGTAGATCATCAATATTACGCATTTTCTTATCTCCCTAACTCTCTATAAATTCTGTAACAAAATAAAGATAAAAAAAGAGCAATGTTATGTATCACTAATTTCTTGTACATCAAATGCTCAACTGACAGAAGAACCACACTTCTTTGTATTCCTATCCTACATTCCAAGAAGCACAGGGGGCATTACCCATGTTCATTTGCTCCTGATTTCATGTAGCCAGAATATTATAGTAACTTTCAGACTTGTCATATTTATTTTGCCTATAATAATCATTTAAATGAATGCATCGTATATTAAATTATTTTCACATGATTCTCCAAATTCCAATGTTCCAGTCTGAGATCTGCATGAGAAAAGCACAGTTATCCTGGACAGTGCTGGGAATCAGAGCTTGAAACATTATTGCCACTGTTTATTTTAAATCCAGGGCAATGCCAACTCTCTGCTAAAGCAGCTTAAGTCACTGGCTAAACAGCAATGAATAATATGACCTCTTTGCCTCTGCTTGTCCAGTACTGAGCTGAGAGAAACATTCACAGCTTCTGCCTATAGTAACTGTAATCCAATCAAAAGCTAATCCGATTAGCAGGAATAGTGTTCAAGCTACTAAACGATAGAGATAGGTACGTTCATCATCAAAGCATTGGTGAGTTTAAGACTGTAGGGTACACACAAAACGTATATATACTTCATGCCAGAAGCCATTGCATAACTTTATGATCATAAAAAGTCATGACTAAGGTTTATACTTCATCAAAGAAACACAATAAAAAATGAGTATTTCAGTGTATATATCAAACTAAAGGATAATACAGTTATTCAAGGGAAAACAAATATTCTTAACGTATAGATTAACATTTATATGGACCAAAGAACTTTTAGTACACTCTTTTATAGGTTTTTTTTGTATTGTTTTGAAATATAACAAACAAATGATAAGTAACCCTATATTCACTACTGATATTAGAAATGAATTATACTTTTCTTTTTTTTCTTTTTCTAGGTTCTCTATTATTGAATTTGATAGTAAGATATAGGAAATTCAAAGTTCATCTATATTTCTCTTGGGATAACTCCATATTATATTTACAGTATTATCATTATTATTGATTATTATGAGTAATTTGCAGGGCACCAACACTAAACCCAATAGTACAATGTTGGCAAATTTTCTAATACACCAAATGGATAGTTTTGTACATTGTAAATATTCAGAAATAAATACAAGTACTAAAATATGTTAATATTTGATTGTCTTTTGTATCTGCATTATCCTGTGAATCCTCTGGATTATGTAAATGAGTTTATATCTGAAAACAAATTAAACCAACCAATAAGCAGCAACACATTTAGCAGAATTCCTGTAAAACTGACTTCATATTAAACTTGTGGATATTTGTGTAAATACAATGATTATCTATTTAAACTAAATTATTTAATAATAAAAAAAAACATATTACCATGTTATCTTATGAAACATCTATTTATCTAAAATGTCATGTGAGCATTTAGTCATATGGAGACAATAGCTAATCTATTGTAAAGATTCTATTTGCATATTTATTAAATTGGGGACTTGGGACACATAATAATATTTGCCTAAGTTATTGTACACCCCAAAAATGTTACATAAATAAGGAACTGAAGATCCAAAACGACCACAACTTCCACATTTTAATACATTATAGGCAATCAGTCTGTACAAGAGTAAGTGGAGTGCATTGTATAATAGCACCTGTTTGGTCTCTCTCTATTGGAGTACTTGTCCAGTAATGAGCTGAGAGAAACATTCACAGCTTCTGCCTATAGTAACTGTAATCCAATCAAATGCTAATCCAATTAACAGGAATAGTGTTTAGGTTACTAAACGAAAGAGATAGGTACGTTCATCATCAAAGCATTGTTATCAGGGGGCTGTATAAAGAGGCTTAGATACAAGAGATAAAAAGTATATTAATATTATTGTGTTGGTTATGCAAAACTGGGGAATGAGTAATAAAGGAATTATCTATTTTTTTTTTTAAACAATAACAATTTTGGAGTTGACTGTCCGTTTAAATTGGATTGGTAAAAAGGTATATGAAAATGTTTTGTGTATATGTATACAAGTAATATGCAAAAACTAAATAATAATATATATATATATATATATATATATATATATACACATACACACACACACACATATATAAACTAAATGTGAAAACTTTCTAAACACTTTAAAGGGATAGTAAACCCACATCCAATCAAGATTTTATTGTATTGTAGAAGCACACTTACACCTAACCATAGTGGGCTATGACGTTTAAAACAGTCTGTTCCATTGTCATAATATAAAAGCACCAAGCAGTGGGTTATATATATATATATATATATATATATATATATATATATATATATATATATAGAAAATGAAAATTAGAAAGCACTCACTGGACTGTAGACAACAATATCAATCAAATATCCTTTATTGTGACGTTTCGGGACCAACAACGTCCCTTCTTCTGACAAGCAAAAAGTGAAAACAAACAAACTTTTAAAGACCCCTAAACCACTCCCCTCGGTGAACTACCAATCAAAATGTGCCGTGTGCAAAGGTAAATAGGCCGTGTGCAAAACCGGCATTCATATAAGTGATTGAATACAAATACAAACTAATATTTTGAAAAGTATACATCAAACCATACACATATGTATCCACTAGTATCTCTGTGTGTGTGTGGTGCTAATATGTCAAAAACTGTATCCGATCATATACATGCTCAAATTTATCCGTGGTGTGCTAAACCTAATGGAAAGGACAACAGAGACCTGATAGGAGGAAAACACACACCCTCGCACTGCGATAGGCTAAGCAAATTCGTCACACAAAATCACACCTACCCCAACAACGCCAACCAACTGCAAGAACAAAAGAATGTCAACAAATGGCCTGATTGGTTACGCTAGCCCGTCCTCTATGATGCATGGGGGCGTGTTGCCTAACCGACTCAGTGTCAATAGTAGTGTTAAAACCGCTGATCCGAGGGTTACCATGGCACCCACTTACAACTAATCCCCCTGTTACAAAGTACGGCCACCGCATTAGCCCTACATGCCACTCACTGTCAGCACTCTGGGTACCATTCAAACCATAACACCATGACACAGACACGGCTTAATTCACCGCGATCACCCTTCTTGGATACCACGGTTACCATGGTAACCTATAAACAAACACCCAAATGCACAGCCTCTCTATTGCCACTAACTGTCAGCTCTCTAGGGACCATACCGTCCATAACACCATGACACCGACACGGCTTTATTCACCGCGATCGCCCTTACTTGATACCGCGGTTACTATGGTAACCTGTATACAAACACCTAAATACACCGCCTCTATGCAGCACCAAATATCAGCGCCCCAAGCCCATTCAGGCCACAGCCACATGACCTCGAAAATGCTTAGCTCACTTTTCAAATCATACGCCGCGATCACCCTAGTCTGATATCACGGTAACCATGGTAACCTAAATGCCAAACATCAACACCATTTGGAACTGCACCTCATACCAGATGAGGGCAAGATGGCATGCTGGGGGCCGCCATAAGATAAAGACGGCTATGTTGCTCGCCAAGTGTCACCCTCTAAACCGGGAGAAAAACGAAAATAAACTTGTCACCTGTTATATGCATATGCTTAGGTCAAGCAGACCTGTCCCCTATTTTATAGAGTCCTGTCTGATAACAGTACTAAGCTAGAATCACACTCAATTACTTTGATCCACAATACAGACCAAAAGAAAAAGCAACAACCAACCAATGTCGGAAATCCTAGAACAAATTGTAGCAAGATCCTACAAAGCATCAACCAAAAGAGTGCTTGTCGCCAGATCACACCCTCCAGGGCCTCACACGTAAAAAACAATAATGTAAATTAAAAACATTACAAAATAACCACATAATTCTACTCCAAGGTGTTGTGTACAAAGTAAACTATTAGCACCCTCAACCACAAATCAAACCACCCACATACAGTCACCTCTACAGGATCTACAGGGGTGAACCTCCCCTCTCCGGGGGATATTATCCCAAACGGTCAACCCCTTGTCCATAACAACATACCACCAATCATACACAAAAGAATATGTATGTAAATTTAAAAAATACAAGAATTATATGAGTGTAGCCCTATATATCACAAACTAACCAAAAATAAACCACGACCCTACATCACCATATGTGAATCCCATGGAATCGTAGTTAATAATGTCCAGGCGTCCAACATGGTAAACACAAAGCATCATGGCCTAGCAACACCAAGAAACAAAAAACTAAAAACTATAATCACATAAATTGAGCATGTATAGAAAGCATAACAGTCATGGAAAAAAACAAAACATGGAAATGTGATGGGTGTAAACAAACAAGATTAAAAACAAATAAAAACATAGCACACCTCATATATTTACTTATTCACAGGTAAACACCAACTAAGTAGAAATCATGGAACACCCTATTTGGTACCAATAGGTAAAGTAATTTCAAAAGATGACACAAGAGTAGGAAGTAGACTCTCATTAATGGCGCTACATACTGTATCGCCTGCCCAGTCGGGCCTAGACTCAATGGATCAGTGGACTCTCACACCACGTCTTAGTTTTAGAATCAATGGATCAGTGGACTCTAACACATCATCTTAGCTATAGAAAGTTCTGCCATCCCGTCTGTATATTTAAGCCTCTCGGGGCCAATGTACACAGTTCATGTATCCAGCGTGCTTCTTTTCTAAGAAGTATCTTGGCTCGGTTCCCTCCTCTTCGTAGGACCGGTACATGATCGATAATTCTGAAGCGTAAGTCGCTCACTGTGTGTCCCGCTTCAAGGAAGTGGCGGGCCACCGGATGTTCTGCCTTTCCAGTGTTAACTGCCGATCTGATGCTGGAGCAGTGATTCGCCATCCTCACCCTGGCGTCGTCAGTCGTCTTGCCAGTGTAGAATTTCCCACAGGGGCAATTAAGTAGGTATACGATAAATTGGGTTGTGCATGTCAGGAAGTATTTAATCTGATATCTTTTGCGACGGTCAGGATGTTGAAATGTCATGCCAGTGTGCATACTGTTGCAAGTTACACAACTAATGCATTTATAGCATCCAATTTTTCTCTTCAGCCATGTTTGTTTCTCATTTCTTAAGGGGATGTCAGTCTTTACTAGCAGATCTCTCAGACTTCTACCCCTGCGATATGCCAATCGTGGTGCTGCCCATTCCACGAAAGGCAGTGTGGGGTCACTCTGGAGAATTTTCCATTCCTCCTTTATTGCTTTGGCAATTTGGTGTTGGTCTGGATTATACGTGGTCACAAACGTGAGTTGGAGATTTGATGTGATACCTGTGGTGCTTTCTTCTTGTTGAGATAAGAGAGCCGATTCACGTTGTTGCTCTAAGTTCTTCTTACTGTATCCACGTTGAAGGAATCTTTGTGTCATTTCTGACATCTGTGTCTGCATCAAATCACTGTTTGTATTATTTCTTATCACCCTTTGATATTGCGCTTTAGGGATATTCCGTATGAGTGCAGGCTGATGGCAACTTCTGGCATGTAATAATGTGTTGCGGTCTGTTTTCTTCCGGAACAACGTTGTACCCAATCTGTTAGAAGTTTTGAACACCCTGACGTCCAGGAAATCAACTGTAACACTGTTGACTGAGTGTTGAAATTTAATTGTGCTATCCATCCCGTTTAGGGTATGGATCCAGTCGTTCAGTGCCTGTTCGCCATCACTCCATATCAAAAAGACGTCGTCTATATATCGACAGTAGTATAGAATGGCATCCATTTCGTACACCTTCATTTGTATGGACTCATAGTCCGCCATGAACAGGTTAGCCAACGATGGTGCCCTGTTTGACCCCATCACGGTCCCTTCAATTTGTAGGTAAAAGGTGTTTTCGAACCGGAAAAAGTTGTTCTCCAAGCACATCTTTAGGAGCTCAACCAGCACGTCCTCTGGGGGCCCCACATATGGACTTTTTCGTAGATGGTTAACCACGGCGGCAATCCCTAATTTATGGGGAATTACTGTGTACAAACTACAGACATCCATCGTCACAAGTAGATCAGTTGGTTGTATATCATCTAGTTGGATAATGGCACGAATGAAGGCATTTGAATCTTGTGTATATGATTTCATTCTTTTAACCATTGGCTGTAGATGAAAATCCAGAAACTCAGCAAGTGGTTGAAGGAGTGATCCCTTGCTGAGACGATGGGCCTTCCTGGGGGGTTTTTAGGATCCTTATGAATTTTTGGTAACGTGTAAATAATGGGTGTTATAGGATAATCTCTCTTCAGAAATTTATGTTCCTGTGTGGTTATGAATCCCATTGTACACCACATGTCAAGTTTTTCATCAATGTGTCTTTTCAGTTGCTGAGTTGGATCCATTTGTAGGGTCCTGTAGGTTTTCCTATCTGTTAATTGGCCCAAAAGTTCTGATCTGTACTGTTGCACATCCATCACGACCACTGCCCCACCCTTATCTGCCGGGCGTATTATGATGGTCGTGTCTTCCGCTAGTGTCTTTAGTGCCTGTCTTTCTTCCTTAGATAGATTATCCACTCTCCTCCTGTTAGGAATCTTTTTGGAGACATGACTTAAATAGTTTGTGTATGCGGTAATGGATGGGTTTTGTGACTTTGGGTCAAATGTTCCAGGTGTTCGAAAAGGTGTTATTTCACTATTATCTGTCTGGTAATACTCTTTGAGTCTCAAATTTCTTCCAAATTTTTGAATGTCGATATAAGTATCAAATGAGTTAGACTTCATTGTCGGGACATAGGATAAACCTTTATTCAATAAGGAGTTTTCTGGTTGTGATAGTGGTCTCGTACTGATATTAAATACGTTGTCGATCATCTCCTCTGTATCGGAGGGCGGCGTGACATGCCCCCCCCTCCTCGTGTGTGGCCTGTGCCTCGTCCTAAAAAACGAGCCGAAGGAGAGTGAGATGGAGGGTATGCGGTGCCTCTAGTGTTCGCTCCCCTCTTGTTGTCCCACTGTTGTCCTCTATTTGCACCTCTGGATCTTGTGGTAATGCCTCGATATGAAGAGTCTCCGCTAGTTGTTGCCACATCTGGGTCTGAGCTGTCACCCGAGCTGGTATCAACCGTATTGATGTTTCTCTTCGTGAATCTTCTTTCACGTCTTGATCTAAAATTCTTTCTCTCGTCTGGTGATAGCATCCAGCGATATACACTCTTATATGTGTAGTCCTGATTAACTGTTTGGAGTTTCTGATTTTTGAAAGCAATAAGTTCTTGTTTATATAACTTGACTTGTTGTGTCAGTTTATCAATCCAATCAACGGTCTTATCTGCTCTGAGTGTATTCAGCTGTTCTGCTTCAAATGCTTGGATCTCAGTTCTCACTTCTTGAAGTAGTCGTCCCGCTTCTCTGATCACAAGAAGCATAAGATCAAATGAGCACTTGTTAAGGATTTTGCACCAGTTGGTGCAAAATTCAGCATTTGATCTACCAATTGTAGGGATGTTCTTCACTCTGAACCCTCGTGGCAATAATCTCTTTTTGTGGTAGTCAGAAAGATAAATACCGTGGAGGTTGAGATCTATCTCACGTTGTTTAAGCTTCGCCATTGTATTATACAGAGATTGACATGACTCTTCTACTTGTTGTTCTTCAATGGAGCCAAATCTGATGGCCTCTGCATCTTCGTCCGTGAACGTAAAGATGTCCTCATGTCTCTCTTCAATGCTCTCACTGTGAGTTAGATCGGGTGTTTCCATGTTATCACTATTTGGTTCAGTCATACTGATAAAAATCGAGGCACAAATACTGAGAAAAAGGGAAATGATTAGAGCTAGTTCAGCCAAACTGTGGGTGCACTGTACCGTGGGAGCATAGGTAAAAGTTTGTTTGTGGTATATGCACTCTCACCAACAGACCGCAACTTGCCAGGGTGCTATAGCCAGGTATGTAGAAAATGAAAATTAGAAAGCACTCACTGGACTGTAGACAACAATATCAATCAAATATCCTTTATTGTGACGTTTCGGGACCAACAACGTCCCTTCTTCTGACAAGCAAAAAGTGAAAACAAACAAACTTTTAAAGACCCCTAAACCACTCCCCTCGGTGAACTACCAATCAAAATGTGCCGTGTGCAAAGGTAAATAGGCCGTGTATCCACTAGTATCTGTGTGTGTGTGTGGTGCTAATATGTCAAAAACTGTATCCGATCATATACATGCTCAAATGTGTCATGGTGTTATGGTTTGAATGGTACCCAGAGTGCTGACAGTGAGTGGCATGTAGGGCTAATGCGGTGGCCGTACTTTGTAACAGGGGGATTAGTTGTAAGTGGGTGCCATGGTAACCCTCGGATCAGCGGTTTTAACACTACTATTGACACTGAGTCGGTTAGGCAACACGCCCCCATGCATCATAGAGGACGGGCTAGCGTAACCAATCTGGCCATTTGTTGACATTCTTTTGTTCTTGCAGTTGGTTGGCGTTGTTGGGGTAGGTGTGATTTTGTGTGACGAATTTGCTTAGCCTATCGCAGTGCGAGGGTGTGTGTTTTCCTCCTATCAGGTCTCTGTTGTCCTTTCCATTAGGTTTAGCACACCACGGATAAATTTGAGCATGTATATGATCGGATACAGTTTTTGACATATTAGCACCACACACACACAGAGATACTAGTGGATACATATGTGTATGGTTTGATGTATACTTTTCAAAATATTAGTTTGTATTTGTATTCAATCACTTATATGAATGCCGGTTTTGCACACGGCCTATTTACCTTTGCACACGGCACATTTTGATTGGTAGTTCACCGAGGGGAGTGGTTTAGGGGTCTTTAAAAGTTTGTTTGTTTTCACTTTTTGCTTGTCAGAAGAAGGGACGTTGTTGGTCCCGAAACGTCACAATAAAGGATATTTGATTGATATTGTTGTCTACAGTCCAGTGAGTGCTTTCTAATTTTCATTTTCTACATACCTGGCTATAGCACCCTGGCAAGTTGCGGTCTGTTGGTGAGAGTGCATATACCACAAACAAACTTTTACCTATATATATATATATATATATATATATATATATATATATATATATATATATATATATATATATGCACACAGCATTGCAATATGTGATGTGATATGATATTTGTTAATTATCATTTACAAATATTTTACTTTTGATATATTTATTTATTTATTTATTTTTTGCTTCTATCTGTTCAGAGTCCATTACTTCCTGGTACAGTCCCAGAAAGGGGCTGTAGTATCTACAGGATAGTCATAGCTTTTCCATTGATTTGGTTACTAAGAGATATTTGCTCTACTGCAGCCAGTTAATTGCCTATTCTTAGTAGAGGACCTTTTCTGCAAAAATCATGTATAATTAAATGTGTACATGATTAAGGATTGTTAGATCCAAAACGTTGTATTTGTTTTACAAGCTGCAATAAATATTGCATTTATTTATGGTGCTGCTGTACTCTCTCTTTCACAAAAATCATGTGTCAGTAGAACTTAAAGGGACATGAAACTCAAAAATTTAACTTCATGATTCAGATAGAGCTTACAATTTTCAACAACTTGGCTTCTATTATCTAATTGTCTTAATTATCTTGGTATCATGTGTTGAAAAGCATTATATAGGTAAGCTCAGGAGCTGGGAGCTAGGTGCTGATTGGTGTTTGCACATAAATGCGTCTTGTTATTGGTCTACCAATGTGTGCAGATAGCTCCCAGTAAGGCATCTCTGCTCCTTCAACACAGGATACAAATAGAATAAAGTAGAATTGATACTAAAAGTAAATTGGAAACTTGTTTAAAATTGTATGCTCTACCTAAATCATAAAAGAAAAAAATTGGGTTTCATGTCTAAGTGCTCATTTAGCAAGAAAACAAGTAAGTTGTTTGCTGTTTTTATCACAATCTGTTTATTTTTATGTTCACTTTGATTTAACATTTTTTTTCTCTAAAGGACTGTTTCATATCCCTTTGTATAAGCTCCAACATAACATTCATTTAAAAACTAATAATTAAAGGGGCACACTAGCAGTATTACAACTACAGTTATAAGCAGTTTTTGCAATATGGTTTCAGTCTTCTGCAGATTAAACCAGTCCTTAATACTTATTAATACTTATTAAATGCTGCATCTTTGATACCATTTGCAGCAGCAGCAAAACAGCAAATATGTCCATTACACATTACTGGCACTTAGGAGCATGACTTAAACAGGTCACATGGTAGAGGACAGTCCCTGCAGCAAACCATAAGCATACCCCGCCCATGCAGTACTCATATACAAAAGTGTTAGACACAGAGTGGTCATTTCTGGAAAAATAAATGAGATGTGATAGCATCAGAAGCCAAAGGTAAATGAGTAAGAGAGAGAAAACAGAAAACTTTAAATAGGAATAGTGAGGAGAGATGCAAAGAAGTATCGAGTCCTTCGAACCAGATTGTCTCAAAACTACACTGACAGGGGTGGAATTACAATTGGTGCAGCGGGAGCTTTGGCACCAGGGCCCAAGTGCTGGGGGCCCATAGCAGCCAGTCTTTATATGCGTGTGCAGAATATATACAATTCTAATGCAGGGGAGCCTTTTATTAGTGCAGGTTGCATGTCCTTCTATTTATCCTCAAAATCCTTATTGAGAACAGCATGTATTGTATTACTGTTGCTTACTACTGAGTTACTGTTTGGGGGGCAAAAAATGTTTTTGCACCAGGGCCCTCTGTTAAAGGGACAGTTTACTCCAAAATGTTCTCCCCTTTAATGTGTTCCAAATGATCCATTTTACCTGTTGGAGTGTATTAAATTGTTTACAAGTAGCCCCTTTACCCTTGTTTTGGCATTTGAAATAACGGATTTAGCCTGTGATATCCACATAGTGAACGTTTCTATACCTAAATACAGGCTATTGACAAGCTATGTAAACACAGCCAGCAGAAGAAATTACACTCCCAGCGGGGTGTAGAAGAGATAACTAACACAATGATAATTTTCCATTTTTCTCTCTAACTATTGGGCTTTGGTTTACAGACAGATGTAAGACATGGAAGCAAGAGGGTGTACACAAAGTAATAACATAATGAGATCTTATTTTGTGTGCAAGCTCAACCTATTGTAATAGGCTGTGGTTTCAAAGCACAAAGCCCACAATTTCATGTACACAAATAAACCTGAAAATGCGATTTCTCATACATTCTATATTCTGCAGGTAGTATAACAAGTCATTGAAAATACATTAAGGGAAAACAATTTTACAGTATATTTACTGTCCCTTTAAGTAGGTCTGCTACTGTACTCTGATTGCATTTCTCTTCTTTTCTTATATGCAGCCCCTATGAATTACTACTGTTATATTTTTATATTTGCAAAAAGGAAAATGTGCATTTACTGCCTGATATTATCTATGTTTTCTGTCTTGTAGTGCGAAGTCAGATTCAATGAATGGTTTAATTTATCAAAAAAAGTCTAAAGCGTCTTAGAACAGGTTTCATAGTTCTTACATTTCCTTTGTATTACCATAAAGTTTATTACATTATACTCACATAAATCACTGCAGATTGATTTACCATTGCACAGTTATTACAAACTAGATTTTCTTCTCTACAAAATTAATCAAGAAAATAATTGTTATACAGAAGTAACTTGTTCAGCAGTGGACTAAGAATTGTGTAGCTTTAAGAAACAAATGTAAAAACATGGCTTTAAAGTACTTTAAGCTGACAGAAGGTAATATGAATATTAATATGAATATATATATATATATATATATATATATATATATATATATATATATATATATATATATATATATATATATATATATAGAGAGAGAGAGAGAGAGAGAGAGAGAGAGAGAGAGAGATCTAGGCCAAGCTATAAAAAAAATATTGAAAATGGACTGCAGCAGCTGTTTGATTTGCAACACTTGGAGCTTACATGATTTGCTTTTTGGCATCTCTGGGGAGAGTGGGAAAAGCCCAATTTTTATGCAAAGCAAGAAGTGTTTAATGTCCTTTAAAATTCCCTTTATTCAAGCTGCATTTTTATATAAATTGCCTGTTTTGTTTTGCATGAATTTAAAATTACTTCTACGTCAATAGAATGCCTGGGCTGTACAAACAAATAAATACAACGACTGCTGTAGACTATTATAAGCATGGAGACTGACTGGCACTTCTAAAATGCCTCCAGGTGCATATGTCAAGGTATCCTTAGCTGCTGACTTGCAAGTATGCTTTAAGCTTTAAGGCATGCTAGTGCATGATACATACACACCTAACAGTCATATGCATGAGGTGATAATGCTTGAGTTTAAATAAATGATGACACAGCAAATAATATTCTGCTTTGTCTTTTAAAAACGTTTAATATAAAATTATCAGCATCCCCAATGCACTTTTTTTGTTTCTTTGTTTCCACACGGGACAAAGACAGCGATAGACTGATGCCCTGTGCATTCATATCACTTTAATTTATTTGGAACATAGTTATAAATGTATGTATATAATAAGTCCCTTACATTCATTATAACCATTTTGCACAGAGTTGCAGAGAATGCTGGTGTTATATAAATAAATATTAAAGTCAATACAGTAATTAGTGAGGCACACAGTAATTGCTCAGAGCTTGTCCAATGTGGTTTTGCCTTTGTAGGCACAGAAAGAACACACAGATCCTTCCACTGAGAGCTGTAGCAGAGTCTTCACCGGAGGGCGGAACTGTAGTGCTGGCATACAAGGGGTTACACTGCCTAACGCCTGTCGCCTGTACTTGTGCCCACATCCTTCTTTTAACTTCCTTCCATCCTGCAAGTTGTGAGGCTGAACACAATCCCATGCTTATCTGCATATAATGATTTCACAACTTCAGAAGGAATTGTCGGTGTTACGAGTGGATTGCAAATTAACGCATCTGCTTGAGTGTAAATTGCACTCAACATAACCTTTTTGCATGCGTCAGGTTGCACTCACATTATGAGTTGATAGTAAACTGTTTTCGCTCGCTCACACAAGTGCAAAACTTACAGAATCGCGTGCACATTCACGTATTCGCCCATAGAAGTCAACAGAGCAAAAAAGTGGAAAAAAACCTTACACCCCACTCTTGCACAAACCCGATCGCCTATTCTCCTGTGTGCTAACCCGACATGAAAATATGAATATTTCACATTCCAATGTTCTTCACATACAAGAATATGTTCTATTTATTCATAAATAAATATTTCTACATATATCTGGGGTTGTTTTTTTTTGGTACAATATATATCTATATATATATATATATATACACACACATGCTTAAATATAGGTATAGATATATACACTGTGTGCAGAATTATTAGGCAAATGAGTATTTTGACCACATCATCCTCTTTATGCATGTTGTCTTAATCCAAGCTGTATAGGCTCGAAAGCCTACTACCAATTAAGCATATTAGGTGATGTGCATCTCTGTAATGAGAAGGGGTGTGGTCTAATGACATCAACACCCTATATCAGGTGTGCATAATTATTAGGCAACTTCCTTTCCTTTGGCAAAATGGGTCAAAAGAAGGACTTGACAGGCTCAGAAAAGTAAAAAATAGTGAGATATCTTGCAGAGGGATGCAGCACTCTTAAAATTGCAAAGCTTCTGAAGCGTGATCATCGAACAATCAAGCGTTTCATTCAAAATAGTCAACAGGGTCGCAAGAAGCGTATGGAAAAACCAAGGCGCAAAATAACTGCCCATGAACTGAGAAAAGTCAAGCGTGCAGCTGCCAAGATGCCACTTGCCACCAGTTTGGCCATATTTCAGAGCTGCAACATCACTGGAGTGCCCAAAAGCACAAGGTGTGCAATACTCAGAGACATGGCCAAGGTAAGAAAGGCTGAAAGACGACCACCACTGAACAAGACACACAAGCTGAAACGTCAAGACTGGGCCAAGAAATATCTCAAGACTGATTTTTCTAAGGTTTTATGGACTGATGAAATGAGAGTGAGTCTTGATGGGCCAGATGGATGGGCCCGTGGCTGGATTGGTAAAGGGCAGAGAGCTCCAGTCCGACTCAGACGCCAGCAAGGTGGAGGTGGAGTACTGGTTTGGGCTGGTATCATTAAAGATGAGCTTGTGGGGCCTTTTCGGGTTGAGGATGGAGTCAAGCTCAACTCCCAGTCCTACTGCCAGTTTCTGGAAGACACCTTCTTCAGCAGTGGTACAGGAAGAAGTCTGCATCCTTCAAGAAAAACATGATTTTCATGCAGGACAATGCTCCATCACACGCGTCCAAGTACTCCACAGCGTGACTGGCAAGAAAGGGTATAAAAGAAGAAAATCTAATGACATGGCCTTCTTGTTCACCTGATCTGAACCCCATTGAGAACCTGTGGTCCATCATCAAATGTGAGATTTACAAGGAGGGAAAACAGTACACCTCTCTGAACAGTGTCTGGGAGGCTGTGGTTGCTGCTGCACGCAATGTTGATGGTGAACAGATCAAAACACTGACAGAATCCATGGATGGCAGGCTTTTGAGTGTCCTTGCAAAGAAAGGTGGCTATATTGGTCACTGATTTGTTTTTGTTTTGTTTTTGAATGTCAGAAATGTAGATTTGTGAATGTTGAGATGTTATATTGGTTTCACTGGTAAAAATAAATGATTGAAATGGATATATATTTGTTTTTTGTTAAGTTGCCTAATAATTATGCACAGTAATAGTCACCTGCACACACAGATATCCCCCTAAAATAGCTATAACTAAAAACAAACTAAAAACTACTTCCAAAACTATTCAGCTTTGATATTAATGAGTTTTTTGGGTTCATTGAGAACATGGTTGTTGTTCAATAATAAAATTAATCCTCAAAAATACAACTTGCCTAATAATTCTGCACTCCCTGTACAGATATATATATATATATATATATATATATATATATATATATAGGAATATCTATTTAGAAATACATAGAACATATTCTGCTATTTACAGTAAATACACAGTATAACTTTATTAAATATGAATATTGCATAAATATGCTTTTACATGTTTTCAGCTACTTAACTCCTAAGGGCTCCAATTACATTCACTTTCAACTCGTAATACAAGAGAACACGAGCACAAACACCCGCGATAACCCTTTATCCCTCGGGTGCAAATGTTTGCGCTCCACTTGCAAAATACATTTTGAGTTTCCAGTGAGAGAAAAATTTAAAATATATATATATATATATATATATATATATATATATATATATATATATATAATGCAACTGCTAATATGTCCAGGTGCCAGAACGTAGGAATATTGTTACACTGGTCAGAGAGAAGGCTTTGACCAGTTTTTTTGCACAGGAAGTACTTATAAACCAATGTGCATTAACAGGAAGTAGCTTTCAGTCAACGCAAATTAGTAAGAACTACACACCAGATACAGCTGTACTAATGCCAGTGTACACTTAAAATTGTTTAATTAACATTTTTTCACAAACAAACATGTTTTGATACTGTTTTTTCATATGGAAGACAGATTTTAAGTGTCCCTTTAAGGCTATAGCCTTAAATAAACACTGTGCATATTAGATCTGTCCTATACCCTTTAATGTGACATTTCATTACATAAACACTTTAAAAACAGCAACTTTCTATTCAGGTTTGCTGAGATGGCCAACTTTGAAATTTATTAGGTGAGCAAAAAAAATAATCCATGTTTGGGGAAAAAAATGCTGATGAAAGAATTGTAGGGATTTTTTTGGTTGCAAAACATTTGATGATGTGAAAATATTTGCTCTATATATATTTGAAGAGGAGTTTTTCTGCACTCTTAAAAGCATCAATTTTTATGTCATATAAATTATGTTTTAGTTTATCTATATACTCTTATGATTTTTTTGTGCTTTAGTTTGGAAATCCTCATATGATTTAAAAAGGCTGTGAGCTATACATGCTGTTGCTATGAATCATAGAAATGTTATTGTTTCTAAATGAAGTTTCTCGAAAACAGCAGCTGTTTAGTTTATTGTGCAACTTTATTGACCTAAAAACCTGGAATTACATTATAGGTTGCAAATTGAATTTCACTATAATAAACTTCATCCCCAGAGTTCCTTGCAAGAGTGTAAATAGCTACACACACACAAACATATATATATATATATATATATATATATATATATATATATATATAAAAAAAAATATATATATATACAGTATATATATATATATATATATATCATCATGGGCGAATTTGCTCGTTTTCAGGCGTGCAATACAATAGCTCCATTTGTAATCTGGTCCATTATTGGAATCAAGAAATAATTGCAGGACTTCGTCAATGTCACCTGGCACTAGTTTTAATCAATTTACATAAAATATCAGCCTTACGAAGAGGATGCTACTGCAGGTGTTTCAGCTTAGCGACTGAATTTTAATATTATAGAAGAATGATTTGAGGCTTTCCATAACGCTAAACTTTACCTTTACTTTAATTAAGCGATTTACAAAATATCAAACATAACTCAATGACTTCCTGTGACATGTTCCAACAAGATTCATCATGTAAGTTTAGACTTGCTGTTCATCAATACAGTAAAGCGTTACACAAATATAAATCCCAAATCTGTAAGATGAAAATATCACTACGTTTCCAAATACAATTATATTATAACAATAGCATTTGCCAGATAAACTGTTCTTCCGTATACAATAGAATATTTTTTTGTATTTTAGTATTGCAATTTTTAAAATAAATGAATTGAATGTGTTATAAAAAAAAAAATGTTTTTTTATGGTGCGAAGTACACAAGTATGGCTACAAAATGCCACTAGTGGCTGTTAAAAAAAAGAAGAAGAATTATCCTATATTATAAAAGGCCAAGTGTGTTTGTCTGAAGCCGTCATGCGCAGTAGAGACTGCGCGCGGACAAACACACCTGGCCTTCAGCTGCAGAGTAGTGCGCACTGCGGAAGCTGCCTGGTGGGGGCGTGGCCGGCGGACATGACGGGCGTGGTGAGGGGCGTGGCAGGCGGGCGTGGCGAGGGGGTGTGGTCTTGTGGGAGTGCGCGGGAGGGACGTGGCCGGCGGGAGAGAACAAAACAGTGGAAGGAAGGAAAGAAAGAAAGCGAGCAGAGAGAGGGGGGAAGAGCAAAAGAGGGAGAGAGAGCGCAAGAGAGTGGGAGAGAAAGAGGGGGAGAGAGAGGCGGGAGAGAGAGCTCAAAAGAGAGGGGGGAGAGAGAGAGCTCAAAAGAGAGGTGGGAGAGAGCAAAAAAGAGGGGGAGAGAGCGCAAAAAAGAGGGGGAGAGAGCGCAAGAGGGAGAAAGCACAAAAGAGAGGGGGAGAGAGCGCAAAAAAAAGGGGGAGAGAGAGCAAAATAGAGGGGGGAGAGAGCACAAAAGAGTGGGGGGAGAGAGAGAGGTCAAAAGAGAGGGGGGAGAGAGCTCAAAAGAGAGGGGGGGAGAGAGAGCTCAAAAGAGGGGGGAGAGAGAGTTTAAAAGAGAGGGGGGAGAGAGAGTGCACAAAAGAGGGGGAGAGAGAGTGCAAAAGAGAGGGGGAGAGAGCGCAAAAGAGAAGGGGGAGAGAGCGCAAAAGAGGGGAAGAGAGAGTGCAAAAGAGGGGAAGAGAGAGCAAAAGAGAGGGGGAGAGAGAGAGCAAAAGAGAGGGGAAGAGAGAGCAAAAGAGAGGGGGGAGAGAGAGCAAAAGAGAGGGGGAGAGAGAGCAAAAGAGAGGGGGAGAGAGAGCAAAAGAGAGGGGGGAGAGAGAGCAAAAGAGAGGGGAAGAGAGAGCAAAAGAGAGGGGGGAGAGAGAGCAAAAGAGAGGGGGAGAGAGAGCAAAAGAGAGGGGGGAGAGAGAGCGCAAAAGAGGGGGGAGAGAGAGCAAAAGAGAGGGGGGAGAGAGAGAGAGAGCGCAAAAGAGGGGAGAGAGAGAGCGAAAGAGGGGGGAGAGAGCAAAATAGGGGAGAGAGAGAGCAAAAGTATGGCTACAAAATGCCACTAGTGGCTGTTAAAAAAAAGAAGAAGAATTATCCTATATTATAAAAGGCCAAGTGTGTTTGTCTGAAGCCGTCATGCGCAGTAGAGACTGCGCGCGGACAAACACACCTGGCCTTCAGCTGCAGAGTAGTGCGCACTGCGGAAGCTGCCTGGTGGGGGCGTGGCCGGCGGGCATGACGGGCGTGGTGAGGGGCGTGGCAGGCGGGCGTGACGAGGGGGTGTGGTCTTGCGGGAGTGCGCGGGAGGGACATGGCCGGCGGGAGAGAACAAAACAGAGGAAGGAAGGAAAGAAAGAAAGCGAGCAGAGAGAGGGGGGAAGAGCAAAAGAGGGAGAGAGAGCGCAAGAGAGTGGGAGAGAAAGAGGGGGAGAGAGAGGCGGGAGAGAGAGCTCAAAAGAGAGGGGGGAGAGAGAGAGAGATCAAAAGAGAGGTGGGAGAGAGCAAAAAAGAGGGGGAGAGAGCGCAAAAAAGAGGGGGAGAGAGCTCAAGGGGGAGAAAGCACAAAAGAGAGGGGGAGAGAGCGCAAAAAAAGGGGGAGAGAGAGCAAAATAGAGGGGGGAGAGAGCACAAAAGAGTGGGGGGAGAGAAAGAGGTCAAAAGAGAGGGGGGGAGAGAGCTCAAAAGAGAGGGGGGGGGAGAGAGAGCTCAAAAGAGGGGGGGAGAGAGAGTTTAAAAGAGAGGGGGGAGAGAGAGTGCACAAAAGAGGGGGAGAGAGAGTGCAAAAGAGAGGGGGGAGAGAGCGCAAAAGAGGGGAAGAGAGAGTGCAAAAGAGGGGAAGAGAGAGCAAAAGAGAGGGGGAGAGAGAGAGCAAAAGAGAGGGGAAGAGAGAGCAAAAGAGAGGGGGGGAGAGAGAGCAAAAGAGAGGGGGAGAGAGAGCAAAAGAGAGGGGGAGAGAGAGAGCGCAAAAGAGGGGGGAGAGAGAGCAAAAGAGAGGGGGGAGAGAGCAAAAGAGAGGGGAGAGAGAGAGCAAAAGAGGGGGGAGAGAGCAAAATAGGGGAGAGAGAGAGCAAAAGAGGATGAGAGAGAGCAAGAGGGGGGAGAGAGCAGATGAGGGGGGGGAAGAGAGAGAGCGAGCAAAAGAGGGGAGAGAGAGCAAAAGAGGTGGGAGAGAGAGAGCAAAAGATGGGGGAGAGAGAGCACAAGAGGGGAGAGAGAGAGCAAAAAAGGGGAGAGAGAGAGAGCAAAAGAGGGGGGAGAGTGCAAAATAAGGGGGAGAGAGAGAACTCAAAAGAGAGGGGGGGAGAGAGAGAGAGAGCGCAAAAGAGAGGGGGGAGAGAGAGGGAGCAAGGGTTGGAACCGCGGTACCTAAAAAATTGGCCCGTGTACACGGGCTTTAGGACTAGTAGATATATAAAGCAAATAGATATATAAAACAAAAACAAATTAATACAATAGGAGGGCCCTACTCTGAAGAGCTTACAATCTACATGTTGCTTGCTATGATTTAAAGCTGTCTGGAGCTTCATTACACTGGCATAAGGGAGTCTGTATTTAAAATGGATTTTAGAAGCAAAGAGGTAAAGCATTTCTGAATCTCCAGTTAAAACGCTATTATCTGAGATTTTATTGTGGGAAAAACATAATCTATTTTTTTTTTTTTTTGAATAGGTGTATAGCTGAGGGCTTTTTTACTATGCATATGGTAGAGTCAGAACTATTATCATTTATTCTTAAAAGTGCCCACATGTTCTGCAATGCTATCACACTGAGCACATGGTTACATAGCTAAAAAGCAAAAGATAATTCCACAAATGACAAATAGGAGAGAGCCCCGCCCATGAGTTACCATTTGACAAATAGCCCTTTTATACAAGGAGATATAGAGGCTAGGTGGGCTTGTGAGCTTAAAGGAATTACACGAGGAACAACCAAAACAGAAAGTGAAGCATCTGATGAGAGAAAATCAGAGACAAAGGTTATATGCATCCCCGCACAGGTGCGTATTTAGGCAACACAAAGCTTGAGGCAAGTGTTACAGAGCAAGGCAGATAATTCCACTAATGGCTACAGCAGAAATGTGAAGAAGTAAGTAATAAGGGAGCAGGGCAGAATTATGTCTTGGTTTGAAGGTAGACGGAAGTGTGAAAGTATTTATAATTTAAGGGGTAGATTTACCATTGTGCAGACGAACATGATCCGCTGTAGCATTTATCATTGCACAAGCAGTTCTGATGAACTGCTTATGCAATGCCGCCCCCCCTACATATTCGGGCCAGGGGTGTCAATTAACCCGATCGTATGCGGATTGATGTCCGCCGCCGCAATACGTGGGTTGTTAAATTGGCCCCTAAGGCACATATACAGGAGGATGCAGCGATGTTGAGGGTTGCTAGCGACAAAAAGGTTGTCTTTCACACGTGACAGATCAGTGAGGTTTTCTGCTGTGTGGGTATGGATAAGGACCCTGATGATGTTTTTAACTTTGTTGTAGATTTCTTTTAGATTTTTACTATAGTTTGTTATTCACTGTAACATGCTCAGTGTTTAAACCAAATGGGTGGCTGGCTTTAGGGGGTGTGTACTGAATGGGGCAATGATTGGCCTTTCAGCAAGTGGGAGGGTGTTTGGGGCCTATATAAGGATGTTTTTTTCACTTTAACATTGTCAGAGGAAGGGACTGTGTTTGGTCCCGAAACGTCACAGCACACAATAAAGATTTTTTGATGTCTTGGCTATCTAAAGACCAGTGAGTGCTTATTCCTGCATAATCTACTTTTCTACAAGAGCACCCTGGCAGCTGGAGTGAGATAGTGGGATATATACAGTTGTGCTCATAAGTTTACATACCCTGGCAGAATTTATGATTTCTTGGCCATTTTTCAGACAATATGAATGATAACACAAAAACTTTTCTTTCACTCATTTAGTTAGTGTTTGGCTGAAGCCATTTATTATCAATTAACTGTGTTTACTCTTTTTAAATCATAATGACAACAGAAACTACCCAAATCACTCTGACCAAAAGTTTACATACCCCAGTTCTTAATACCGTGTATTGCCCACTTTAACATCAATGACAGCTTGAAGTCTTTTGTGGTATTTGTGGATGAGGCTCTTTATCTTCTCAGATGGTAAAGCTGCCCATTCTTCCTGGCAAAAAGCCTCCAGTTCCTGTAAATTCTTGGGCTGTCTTGCATGCACTGCATGTTTGAGATCTCCCCAGAGTGGCTCAATGATATTGAGGTGAGGAGACTGAGATGGCCACTCCAGAACCTTCACTTTATTCTGCTGAAGCCAATGACAGGTCGACTTGGCCTTGTGTTTAGGATCATTGTCATGTTGGAATGTCCAAGTACGTCCCATGCGCAACTTCCGGGCTGATGAATGCAAATTTTTCTCCAGTATTTTTTGATAACATACTGCATTCATCTTGCCATCAATTCTAACCAAATTTCCTGTGTCTTTTGTAGCTCACACATACCCAAAACATCAGCGATCCACCTCCGTGTTTCACATTAGAAATTGTGTACCTTTCATCATAGACCTTGTTGACTCCTCTCCAAATGTAGCGTTTATGGTTGTGGCCAAAAAGCTCAATTTTGGTCTCATCACTCCAAATGACTTTGTGCCAGAAGATTTGAAGCTTGTCTCTGTGCTGTGTGGCGTATTGTAAGCAGGATACTGTGTGGCATTTGTGTAGTAATGGCTTTCTTCTGGCGACTCAACCATGCAGCCCATCTTTCTTCAAGTGCCTCCTTATTGTGCATCTTGAAACAGCCACATCACATGTTTTCAGAGAGTCCTGTATTTCACCTGAAGTTATTTGTAGGTTTTTCTTTGCATACCGAACAATTTTCCTGGCAGTTGTGGCTGAAATTTTAGTTGGTCTACCTGACCGTGGTTTGGTTTCAACAGAACCCCTTATTTTCCATTTCTTTATTAGAGTTTGAACACTGCTGATTTGCATTCTCAATTCCTTGGATATCTTTTTATATTCCTTTCCTGTTTTATACAGTTCAACTACCTTTTCCCGCAGAGCCTTTGACAATTCTTTTGCTTTCCCCATGACTCAGAATCGTCAGTGCAGCACTGGATGAAAGATGCAAGGGTCTTGCAGGAGTCCAGAAACTCATTGACCTTTTATACACACACACTAATTACAAGCAAACAGATCACAGGTGAGGATGGTTACCTTTAATAGTCATTCAAACCCCTTTGTGTCAACTTGTGTGCATGTTATCAGGCCAAAATAACCAGGGTATGTAAACTTTTGATCAGGGTCATTTGGGTAGTTTCTGTTGTCATTATGATTTAAAAAGAGTAAACATAGTTGATTGATAATAAATAGCTTCAGCCAAACACTAACCATGAGTGAAAGAAAAGTTTTTGTGTTATTCATATTCTCTGAAAAATGGCCAAGAAATCATAAATTCTGCCAGGGTATGTAAACTTATGAGCACAAATGTATATATACACATAGCAAGGTTGTATACATGTGTTTGGAAACACAGTCCTTCCTCAGTATATATGCTCACAGGAAGATAAAGTTTTTTCCCACAGTTGTATTAGTGGAAGTTAGAATGTAATAAGAAAAATCAGTTTCCTGAAGCAAAAAGCCACCTGTTACCCATTTTAAAATGTCCCCTATTCTAAAGCAAAAACCTATGTATTCTAATTTGATAGAGAATGTAATTAATGCATCACTGACCCTAGATAATTATATGTTTACCTCCCACATAGATAACACATAGGCAAAATCCCAGTCTGGACAGAGCCTGAAGCATTGCAGCTACCATGCAATATAAGACTGATGAGCTAATCAGGACAATACTTGCACAACCCACCAATCAACGGCCTTGTCTTGCAATAGCTGTGACATTGACTTTAACCATGTGTTTATTTCCCTTTTGCTGGGGTTAGACATATAGGGCTCGTTTCCATTGAGCTGTAATTAGGTTTGTGCAAGGTCGCATACTGATTAATATGCTGTCAAAAGCAATTTTGTGTATCGACTGCTTCCGATGGCGCATTTTACCGCAATATTGTCAGCTGTGGTTTGGCTGCTGGAAATATTTTCGCAACCCATAGAAAATATTAAAACCGTTAATACACTGTCAGAGGCTGTCAACACATTGAGAAATATTAGACTCAGCTCAACTAGGTATAAAAGAGGAAAAAATTGTTTTTTGAGTCCTAGTTCCCATTGAAATTTTAAACTTGCAAAAGTGTTTCAATGTAGAAAAAAATTGCAATATGTAATATTTATTATTGTCTTATATATAGGAATAGTTGCACTATGTTATGGAAATATCAATATGTATTTACATAAAAATATATGCAAGCACATACCTAAAGAATTCAAACTAGACCTATGCCTAGGGCAGAAATAAACGTCACATATATTAATAAAGTCGAAAATTTAATTATAATAAAAAGTAGTATTTGTTTATAGTTTAAAAATATGGATTATAAATAATCGTATCTTTGTTTTTGTTTCTCTTTAGAGGTGACCACAGGTAAGGAGAGCAGACATTAAATGTAAATTTTATAACGTAAGGTCGGGATACCATAGCAACTAACTTGTTATGGTGTGATTTTCGAGAAATCCGACATCAGATGGAAGCGGCAACACCTTAACTTACACTTACACTGAAAAGAGCGACTGCACATAAGGTGCAAAATATTTACATGGAACTAAAATGGAGCCGTAAACTACTTTTAGCTGTTGGCAACTTTGCTAGCTTATGGCTCCATTTATTACAGCTCAATGGAATAAGCCCCTATTTAGCTAGAGTCAGTAATGCAAACATGCCATGCTTTAATTAGAGAATATCATTTTTGCGTTCGTTGTCCCTTTAAGATAAAACAGACTTCCACGTCTATTTTTAATGAAATTGTAACATTTCCAAAATGATAGTTTGCTTTTGAAAATATTATTTGTATTCTAACAGATTTCTCCTTCCTCCTGAGCATAACAAATACAGGTATCAGCGCAGTCAGACTAATTGTTAGATAAATATGCCAAGACCAAACAGTTCTGCCGATAACTAATAGACCCGGATACCTTCTGCAACCTACATTTGCACCCAATGCCTAAAAAACTAATCTCACGTTTGGGAAGTGTCATTTTGCTTTTTAATGGTTTTAAGAGCCTGTATTTGCCTAAAAGGCATTACGTGACAAGCTGAAACTTCAAAGGTTTTAACTCTATTAATCCATCCTGACACCAGCAGGGAAGTTAATAGCTTTTATAATAAATCTGAAAGAACAACTGACATTAATATATTGTTTACCATGTACAAAAAGTGCAAAAGAGAAATAAAGCAAACAACATGGTACGAGGGGAGCTGCTAAATATTTCAAGGTAAAACTTTCAGCTGTTTAAATATTTACGATTATTACACGGCACTGTACCTTATTTAATCCTGATGGACGTTTGGAACCTGTGCAGCACAGTGATACAAAACTTTTTTCTGCCTTGGGCTGCCTGCTTGTGGGGTGAATTTGCTGTTCCATCTCTTGTCTCTCAGACACTGGCGACATACAGATGGGCAGCCATAGAGGCACAGAGAAAGAGCCGAGGTCTGTGTTTCCTGGGAGTCTTGTGCCTACATGTTCAGCTGAATACTGTCATTAGCTTCCAGGATATTATAGTGCAGGATTCATCTCCCTGTCTCAGTACTGGTTTTTCATGGGTGAAAACCAGCACGTGGGTGGGGTTAAAGTGTGTAAATTACTATATCACTTCTGCCCATAAAAGAACAGATCTCTTCTGGAATTTCTGAGAATACATTTCACGTAAACAATACAGCAGGGAAAGCCTACCGATTCATTGCCACAACAATGAAAACACAGCTTGTCCTAGTGCATGAAAGTAAAAAAAAAAAAAAAATCATACAAGAAAAATATGTTTAAAAGCATGTGCAATCCTGTTTTTATAAAGATGTATTAATTCAGTGGACTTGTACCGGCCCTGGGGCCATATGTGGCCCTCAAGATAGTTTAATCTGGCCCTCCCTTGTTTATTAGGTAATTCATTTATTTGGCCCCATCAATTGTTTTAGGGTTCTAAGAGGTGTAACAAGCTGATGATCTATATAGGCACTGACAAGGTAAATATAAAGACAAGCATGCATTGTCCAGTGTAGCCTCCCATAATGCACTGCTTGGATAAATATCACTTTTTATTAAGTTCCAGAATGATCACTTCACTTGACACTCACAAAATAAATATACACTGAATGTCTATTGTTGACTACAAATCCTACCATGCCCTAATGTCACTTCCAGTTTCTAGTATGTACAGTTCCAGAGCATGCACTCTGAGTCTGTTCATGTGGCCCCCATGGGAGAACACTTGGCCAGTGGCCCTTAGATACAATGAGCTTGATACCCCTGTATTAATTAATATGTTGCTGACAGATATAATTCACATTTTAGCACCAAATTTTGTTATAAAAATTCCTCAACAATACATATACAGCTTATATATATATATATATATATATATATATATATATATATATATATATATATATATATATATACAGGGAGTGCAGAATTATTAGGCAAGTTGTATTTTTGAGGATTAATTTTATTATTGAACAACAACCATGTTTTCAATGAACCCAAAAAACTCATTAATATCAAAGCTGAATAGTTTTGGAAGTAGTTTTTAGTTTGTTTTTAGTTATAGCTATTTTAGGGGGATATCTGTGTGTGCAGGTGACTATTACTGTGCATAATTATTAGGCAACTTAACAAAAAACAAATATATACCCATTTCAATTATTTATTTTTACCAGTGAAACCAATATAACATCTCAACATTCACAAATATACATTTCTGACATTCAAAAACAAAACAAAAACAAATCAGTGACCAATATAGCCACCTTTCTTTGCAAGGACACTCAAAAGCCTGCCATCCATGGATTCTGTCAGTGTTTTGATCTGTTCACCATCAACATTGCGTGCAGCAGCAACCACAGCCTCCCAGACACTGTTCAGAGAGGTGTACTGTTTTCCCTCCTTGTAAATCTCACATTTGATGATGGACCACAGGTTCTCAATGGGGTTCAGATCAGGTGAACAAGGAGGCCATGTCATTAGATTTTCTTATTTTATACCCTTTCTTGCCAGCCACGCTGTGGAGTACTTGGACGTGTGTGATGGAGCATTGTCCTGCATGAAAATCATGTTTTTCTTGAAGGATGCAGACTTCTTCCTGTACCACTGCTTGAAGAAGGTGTCTTCCAGAAACTGGCAGTAGGACTGGGAGTTGAGCTTGACTCCATCCTCAACCCGAAAAGGCCCCACAAGCTCATCTTTGATGATACCAGCCCAAACCAGTACTCCACCTCCACCTTGCTGGCGTCTGAGTCGGACTGGAGCTCTCTGCCCTTTACCAATCCAGCCACGGGCCCATCCATCTGGCCCATCAAGACTCACTCTCATTTCATCAGTCCATAAAACCTTAGAAAAATCAGTCTTGAGATATTTCTTGGCCCAGTCTTGACATTTCAGCTTGTGTGTCTTGTTCAGTGGTGGTCCTCTTTCAGCCTTTCTTACTTTGGCCATGTCTCTGAGTATTGCACACCTTGTGCTTTTGGGCACTCCAGTGATGTTGCAGCTCTGAAATATGGCCAAACTGGTGGCAAGTGGCATCTTGGCAGCTGCACGCTTGACTTTTCTCAGTTCATGGGCAGTTATTTTGCGCCTTGGTTTTTCCACACGCTTCTTGCGACCCTGTTGACTATTTTGAATGAAACGCTTGATTGTTCGATGATCACGCTTCAGAAGCTTTGCAATTTTAAGAGTGCTGCATCCCTCTGCAAGATATCTCACTATTTTTTACTTTTCTGAGCCTGTCAAGTCCTTCTTTTGACCCATTTTGCCAAAGGAAAGGAAGTTGCCTAATAATTATGCACACCTGATATAGGGTGTTGATGTCATTAGACCACACCCCTTCTCATTACAGAGATGCACATCACCTAATATGCTTAATTGGTAGTAGGCTTTCGAGCCTATACAGCTTGGAGTAAGACAACATGCATAAAGAGGATGATGTGGTCAAAATACTCATTTGCCTAATAATTCTGCACTCCCTGTATATATATATATATATATATATATATATATATATATATATATATATATATATATATATATATATATATATATATACACACAGGTAGCCCTCAGTTTACACCAGGGTTAGGTTCCAGAAGGAATGGTTGTAAATCGAAACCGTTGTAAATTGAAACCCAGTTTATAATGTAAGTCAATGGGAAGTGAGGGAGATAGGTTCCAGGCCACTCTCAAAATTGTCATAAGTAACACCTAATACATTATTTTTAAAGCTTTGTAAATGCTAAACAGCATTATAAACCTAATAAAATAATCACACAACACAGAATATATAATTAAACTAAGTTAAATGAACAAAAACATTTGCTAAACAGCATTATAAACCTAATAAAATAATCACACAGCACAGACTTCACTTGCATTTTTCTGCAAACTGTTCTTTCTATGCATTCCAATGTGGACTGATTTATAGTCAGGAAGATCTTGTTCCTTTGAAATCTGCTCGATAGCTCAGGTCTGGTTAAACTGATTAATTTCAGCTTGCTTGGCTTTGCTGCAACACAAGCGGACAGCTCCACCTACTGGCTATTTCAATAAATGCATTGCTCCTCAATGCTTTTCAATAGCAGTCACATGACTGAAAAAAAAGGTTGTTATTCTTAAACGGTGTAAATTGAACCGTTGTAAAACGAGGGCCACCTGTATATATATATATATATATATATATATATATATATATATATATACACACACATAAACTACTGTGCAAAAGTTTTGGCAGGTGTGAAAAAATGCTGTAAAATAAGAATTCTTTCAAAAATAGAAATGTTATTAGTTTATTTTTATGAATTAACAAAATGCAAAGTAAGTGAACAGAAGAAAAATCTAAATCAAATCAATATTTGGTGGCTTCAAATCAGCAAACTCAGGGGCTTTATAGGCATATAGTCAGGTGCATGATTATACTAATTATACTAAACAGGTGCTAATGATCATAAATGTAATAGGGCTGTGCATTTGTTGCTTTTGTTTTGCAACAAATGACAAATATGGCTGCTGCAAGTAAAATTCGGCTCTTTTCAGAGTTGGATTTCTTCTTGTAAAAGTGCAACACACAAAGATCTTTCACGCAAAGAAATCTGGTTCCGAAAATAGCCAAATGCTGCTGTCAGCGGCCGTATTCATTATTTGTAGGGTGACCATATTGCATATTTAAAAAAGGACACATATGAAAAATACATTTTCCAGGGTTCTTATAATGGAATATTATTTAAAACATTTCTTTAAACAGCCCTGACATATGTATTTTTCATGTGTCCCTTTTTTAAAGCGGCAATATGATCACCCTAGTTATTTGTTAAAACGGCCCAGAAACAAACTATGTTGATACGCAAAAAACACAGTAACAATCCTGTCAGCCAAACATTAATGCTCCAAAAACCCAGTAACAACCCTGTCAGCCAAACAATGCGCCAAAAACCCAGTAACAATCATGTCAGCCAATCATTAATGCGCCAAAAACCCAGTAACAACCCTGTCAGCCAAACACTAATGCACCAAAAACTCATAATATGCTCTGATATATTAACAGGTGTTGCAGTTTTTTTTTTTTTTAAAGTCTAAATTCTATTGTACAAACAATTGTATCTACTCACTAATAATACAAAAAGTGAAGATTTTTTGGGTAATTGAATCCTGCATACCCCACTTATGCATGCATACTTTGTATTCTGATGTATGTTCCTGGCATTCATTGTGACAATTGTAGCTAAGGGCAGCACATACATAACAAAAATGATAAAAAAATAATTAAAACATGGGGGCATGTCTAAGCAGCAGAGATGGTCTGTCGCATTTTCTGAAGCTCCACAAGGGATTTAGAGAACCCGTATATTATCTTCAAGGCTTGGCATCATCCAACTATACTAACTACACCAGTAGAACTACTGATCCAAGCTGATCAGCTACATATGAATATCAATGTATACAGGTTCTACAAAATTGGTCTTAGATTGATTTGACTACAGATCGCGGCCTACCACAAACACCATCATCTCCGCCACCCAGGCCAGGGTGAGTATCATGGTATAACCATGCTTAAGAGGGAAGACCTCTACAAATCATTATGCTCTATTATCTCTAAACTTGAACAAAAAATGCACTACAACTTGGCTGATCTAATCACAACATTGCAAAGGGGTGAATCAGAAGACCCTTTGTTCAATGAGAGAGGGCTAGAGCCTACCGCGCTGTCTAGCGTCCAGTCACATGAGCCTAAAGAGTCACAGTATGTTCCTCTAGCAGACTCCCTACAATTTGGTACCTTTGAAACAACGAAGGGGGGAGAAATACAATTGACAAGCATGCAAGCGATGGATTCGTCAGAGATATGTTTTACTGTTCCAGCGCGCCATAAAACTCACCAAGAAGCCGAAACAGAGCCTGTAGACAGCCAGCGAGAGCTGGCCCACACACTGCAAAATGCAAGTATCACTCCAGCATTTGAAACTATACTCACACAGTCTATCTGGATAGTAGAGGGGGATGTGTCCATGATGGTTCTTTGGGGAGTTGCGGTCGGACCCCTGGAGGGTTATGTGGACACTTCCTGATGCTCAAAGCTGATACCAGTGACATCTTCAGATAACTCGAGACACGAGGAACACAACTCAGACTAAACACATCGCAGCTCTAGTATATGACTCTGGGTTTGGAATGTCTCTCCTGGGTATAGTTGCTTAAGACGTACCCTTCACAACAATGTCTGGGACCATATTCCCTCTAAACCCTGTCACTTGTATTTGAGATAGATATACTCCAGAAACTAACAAACTCTCAAGACACCCTATCCCAATGTGGCATAGGATAAGGCTCCTCTAATGCCAGATGTGAAGCGGTCATCACTTTAAACCGTATTCCTAAACTTTTTCTTCTGTTTAATTTAATATTTCATATATACTAATGTTGTTAGATATTAATATTCCATCACTAAAGTTGTACTTACTGTTTTATACAAGCTCTAGCTTTACATATATAATCACCCTACTGATAGAGAATATTATTGCAGCTCCCCTTTAAAGGGACAGTCAAGTCCAAAAAAACATTCATGTTTCAAATAGGGCATATAATTTTAAACAACTTTCCAATTTACTTTTATCACCAATTTTGCATTGTTCTCTTGGTATTCTTAGTTGAAAGCTAAACCTAGGAGGTTCATATGCTAATTTCTTAGACCTTGAAGGCCGCCTCTAATCTAGATGCATTTTGATAGTTTTTCACCACTAGAGGGCATTAGTTCACATGTTTCATATAGATAACATTGAGCTCATGCACGTGAATTTACCATGGAGACAGCTCTGATTGGCTAAAATGCAAGTCTGTCAAAAGAACTGAAATAAGGGGGGCAGTCTGCTGAGGCTTAGATACAAGGTAATTACAGAGGTAAAATGTGTATAATTATTCTTTTTTCAATATGTAAAAAAATTGAGAGAGTAGAAAATATTGCTGTTTCAATTTATCCGGTGCCTCCCTTATAACTAAATTTATAAAAAACCAAACAGAGAGAGTATAATTTAGAACATACAATACTGTTCTGAAAAAGCAAGGGAAATATAAGGCACACAGGACTATTAAGTTAAAATATAACTGTCTTTATTATCCCAAATTACAAAGTAGTAAATCACATGTCATTGTTAAGCCAAGCCATGTAAAGAGAACCTAACATCTAAAAAGAACCAGTGGTAACAGAGAGCTATAGAATCTACGAAATACGTATGCAGTACTAAGGTAAATCTAATTAATCTATTCAGTCTAAGAGGAATATATTTAGACATGAAACATCAATGTACAAAACAATGCTGTGTCATAAGATAACTGAACACTAGAAAGACACCCCATTCCCTGCCTCAGTGAACTAACAGATGGTGTCGGATATGCCATTCAACAAAGAAAAAATCCCAGAGTCACTGTAAAAGTCACAGGTGAATGTAAAGTTCGACCGCAGCAATTTCCTGCTGTACACACGGTCATGAATAACCAAGCCTTAGCTGCAGTTGAAACCAAATAGAGCACTTATCTTATGCGGCTTACTCCTATGTTCCAAACGGCCTGCTCGGTATAGCTTGCATCGATTGCTGAGCGTGCGACGTCTCCTATAGTGGGAGTGGTGAACACGTCATCTAGGTCTATGGTTGGTAACTTGCACCTATATGGATCCTCATAGGTTGCGATGATATCAGCTGTACCAGCAAGTAGCCGGAGTGAAAAGAACCAGGCTTTCACAAAGTTTACAACACTGTTACCAAGATGTACCGAAAAATATACAAGGAAGTCCTTTCAATCAGACAGATCCTCTCCACATTCATATGAATTGTTTCATCCAAAACTGTATATAGCACTGCTGCTCACGCTCTCTTATCAGCATATAGAACAGTTCCTCAAACGAGCCTTATTTACAGTGCTACACAGATTATCACCGCATACGCTCTCTTATCAGCATATCAGCATTAATGCAAGTTACACATGCCAGTCCATCTTTTCAATTGTCATACACAGCTTGCAGCATACGCTCTCATATCAGCACATAGGAGAATAGTACAGGTGAATCCCAGGCTGTAAAGCTCACCCGAACTGTCAAGCTTCTGTTTACCACAGGTTACAAAGAAACCAGGAGATAGTCGACTTCCTCCTGGACATAGATACACATCAATGCCAACGCACGTTTCACCCCCACAGCAAGTATGTGTCCCAGGGGTTCATCAGGGCATAACTGTGTTGGTTATGCAAAACTGGGGAATTGGTAATTAAGGGATTATCTATCTTTTAAAACAACAAAAATTCTGGTGTTGACTGTCCCTTTAAGAGTACAGCACGTATATTCAATTTAGGTTACTGAGATTAGCTTAAAAGTCATGTGTTCACACCAGTTTCAATTTCTATGCTGCACAGTAACTTCTCAAAGATAATTAATAAGAACTATGACTTGAGGACAATTGGTGTCTGCTAGTAGAGTGATTTGGCAGATGTACTTCACTAATATATCTACCACAAACAGGGAGAATATACAAGCTCTCAGAATTTCTTAACATAGACTATACCTCTGGATACCCTCTCTCCTACCTCCTTACACATACTCCCAAAGTATTTTTATATTTAACTGAACATACATGTTTACATGGGCTTATGCTAAAATCAATATATTTTTACTCTAATTCTCAATAGTTCCTTTACTAGTTAAAACCTAGGTCACTTCCAATACTATAGGGGATATTAATACCTCATTAGACCTGGAATTGAGTAATTGTCCACCAATCTACATTTTACAATACATATCTGTTGTATATAGTAACTCATGACAGAAGAAATTACTTACAGTGCAATCTTACTAACAGAATTCCCCTTCCACTAATGTAGAGAACAGAGATGACATATCTATCGCACGGGTTTGCAAGTGCACTAATTGTACATATTTAAATATTGCTACACCTGGTGTGCCACCCTCGGTTTCACTAATAGTAGGTTATCAGCAACATTATATTATTGCCTGTATTTACCTTACAGGTGGGCTCTTATCCCTAATTTACAGCTAATAGTCTGTTAGGGTACAAAGACTTGCACCCCTTTCAAGTCTCTAGAGAGTATAATTATATCTATGTCCCCCAAAATATAGTCTATCCCCTGCGCTGCTTTATTTCTCTAAGTCTGTGGATGCAAGCAATTATGTATGTTTCAAGATCATAAAATTATAAGCTCATCTAGGAGAAGTGTCCCTCCTCAATCGCTATGTGTCCTTAGACTCATAAGTATGGTCAGGGTCCCACAGGAACCATATTTATCATTACTCCAAGCGGTTACCCGCTGATAAATTCCTTTGTACGTGAGAGTATATTTTATTTCTTCTGAGACCCAACAGGGTTTTTGATTCTCTCACCTATAGTATAAGACTAACATGCCCCACCAGTGTTTCTTATATCAAAGAGTCCACAAGCGGCCAGCTAATTAGTCACTCACAAAAGCTACCCAAAATTATAAAATGGAGGTTTCAGCCGCTTATATTTTAGCAATCATTTTGCCTTTTGCGTATATCCCTGTACTGTGTTTCATGAAAATGTTATCATTTTTATTATAACATTTATTGTATCTTTTTACCTTTCTTGTGCAAAACCTCAATAAAAGATTATTTAAAAAAAAAAAAAAAAACACAAATGAAAATTTAAACTGGGGCATGTAGAGAGGGAAATAAATGCTGTCTATACACTGTGCCAAAGGACCAGAAAATGTATATATTTGCATTAATTGTATTAAAATTACAATTTGTTAAGGTTTAAAGCAAAATATTTAACAATGGCTAAACTTATGCAAAGAGGGTATGGGGTAGTGGGTAGGTTCACATGTGCCAAGTTAAATCTTAGCCTGGCTAGTAGCATAGGACTTGATATTTTGAGCCCTGTATATTATATATATTTATGTGGCATAATCATGTAGGTTTCTTTTATAGCATTAAAATATTTTCTTTACTGTCCTTTTCAGTGAAATAACCTTTTAGCAAATGCATTGTCCACTTTGGATTACGGCAATGGGTTAGTACATTGAAGTGGTTCTAGTGCTGCACACCAGCAATCTGTCTGGGTTAATACTGTACATCCTGTGTCGCTGGGAGTGACCATGCAAAGACTGGATTACTTCTTTATGCAAATAGCAAGAGACACAGTCCGGAAAAACCTGTACTACCTGAGTTAGCAAAATACATGCCTGGGGCTGTATAATGCAGCTGAGAGTGGTGGTGCCATATTAATCTAGTCTTAACATACGCTCTGATTATCAGTTATTCTTTACACAGTGAAGCAATGAAAGCCTTTTGTTATTCTTTTAAATCAGAAAATAGTTTTAGAATCATGGGCTTGTCCATTCTAAGGCCCAGGGGCCACACCAATGCCCTAAAACAGAGCTGTCATACTAACACAATTGGTTACCATTAAATACATAAAAAATAAAATGTTATATATATATATATATATATATATATATATATATATACACTCACCAGCCACTTTATTAGGTACACCTGTTCAATTGCTTGGTAACACAAATTACGAATAAACCAATCACATGGCAGCAACTCTATTATTATTATTAGGTATTTATAGAGCATAAACAGATTCTGCAGTGCTAAACTCAATGCATTTAGGCATCTAGATGTGGTGAAGATGATTTGTTGAATTTCAAACCGAGCATCAGAATGGGGAAGAAAGGGGATTTAAGTGACTTTGAATGTGGCATGGTTGTTGGTGCCAGACGGGCTGGTCTGAGTATTTCAAAAAGTGCTGATCTACTGGGATTTTCATGCACAACCATCTCTAGGGTTTACAGAGAATGGTCCAAAAAAGAGAAAATATCCAGTAAGTGGCAGATGTGTGGATGGTGATTCCTTGTTGTTATCAGAGGTCTGACTGGTTCCAGATGATAGAAAGGCAATAGTAACTCAAATAACTCATTACAACCAAGGTATGCAGAATACCATCTCTGAACGCACAACACGTTGAACCTTGAAGAAGATGGGCTACAGCAGCAGAAGACCACACCGGTGCCACTCCTGTCAGCTAAGAACAGGAAACTGAGGCTACAATTCGCAAAGGTTCATTAAAATTGGACAATAGAAGATTGGAAAAACGTTGCCTGGTCTGATGAGTCTCAATTTCAGTTGCGACATTCAGATGGTAGGGTCATAATTTGGCGTAAACAACACGAAAGCATGGATCCATCCTGCCTTGTATCAACAGTTCAGGCTGGTGGTGGTGGTGTAATGGTGTGGGGGATATTTTCTTGACATACTTTGCCCCCCTTAGTACCAATTGAGCATTGTTTAAACACCATGGCCTACCTGAATATTGTTGCTGACCATGTCCATCCCTTTATGACTACAGTGTTAGGATAGTGGGGTGTTCGAAGCGCCAGAGTAGGCAAGGTGTATGAGTAAGATATTAGATGATAATAGTGTGTTAGATAAAAAATGCTTTAATTACATCGCACTGCAGTGTGTATCCACACTAAGATAAAAATATAAATATAAAAATAGATACACACTGCAGTGCAATGTATTTAAAGCATTTTTTTATCTAACACACTATTATCATCTAATATCTTACTCATACACCTTGCCTACTCTGGCGCTTCGAACACCCCACTATCCTACCACTATCTGTTTTGGCTAGCTAGGTAGCCTTTGTTCAAAGCTATAGGTTATTTAGGGTCTTTGGCGCTAATCCATACACTACCATATCCTTTATGACTACAGTGTACCCATCTTCTGATGGCTACTTTCAGCAGGATAATGCACCATGTCACAAAGCTCAAAACATCTCAAACAGGTTTCTTGAACATGACAATGAGTTCACTGTATTCCAATGGCCTCCACAGTCACAAGATCTCAATCCAATAGAGCACCTTTGGGATGTAGTGGAACAGGAGATTCGCATCATGGATGTGCAGCTGAAAAATCTGCAGCAACTGCGTGATGCTCTCATGTCAATATGGACCAAATCTCTGAGGAATGTTTCCAACAACTTGCTGAATCTATGCCACAAAGAATTAAGGTAGTTCTAAAGGCAAAAGGGGGTCCAATCCGGTACTAGCAAGGTGTACCTAATAAAGTGGCCGCTGTGTGTGTGTGTGTGTATATATATATATATATATATATATATACTATATGTTTCTTTACTGTCTAAAATCATATCATTTGCAAACAATATACTATATAATCTAATGGCACTTCAGGTACAATATATTTTTTACAATGATTTAACAGTATCTAATTATTTTCTAAAATATTACAAGTAAGAGTTTAAAATATTGTTAACATTAAGGTTTATTTACGTATACAAAATGTTTGGATTTGAAATGTTGTTGGTTCATCTTATTCTCAAATACTGAGCAACAGGTTTAGAATGTAAAATTAATCTTCACACTGAACTGCAAATAAAAACAAGGGGCAACCTATTTGTGTATTATGGTACATGTATTTATTGGCCCAACCAGATATGCAAATGAATGAACATTCACATTATAACATATTTTTCTAAATTTGATTATGCATTTTCTGATTATGCTATTCTTCTGAATTTAGTGGTCCTTTAAGTGGATTGAAAAGCATTACATTTTAACCAGAATACCTATTTACTTCTATAATCAAATTTGCTTTGTTCACTTTGTATCCTTTGCTGAAAAGCAAATCTAGGTAAGCTGATAGGAGCTTAGAAGCGTACATGTGTCTTTAGCCATCTGACAGCAGTGTTTTCAACAATGTTTAAAGCAATTTTATGTATACATAAAATTGTAAACACTACTGCCATAGAATGCTTAAAGGGACAGTCTACTCAAAAAATAGTATTGTTTAAAAAGATAGATAATGCCTTTACTACCCCAACTTTGCAAAACCAACATTGTTAGATTTATATACTTTATAACATTTAAACCTCTACATTTCTGCCTATTTTAAAGGCTCTATAGACATCCTCTTAATCACATGCTTTTGTATTTGCTTTTCACAACAGGATACTGCTAGTTCATGTGGCCCATATAGATAACAATGTGTTCACGCCTTGGGAGTTATTTAAGAGTTAGCACCACACAATACTAAATGCAAGTCAATAGATAATAAATACAAAGTCGTGTGATCAGGGGGCTGTAAGAAGATGATTAGATACAAGGTAATCACAGAGGTAAAAAGTATATTAAAGGGACAGTATAAACCCATTTTCATGTAACTGCATGTAATAGACACTACTATAAAGAATAATATGCACAGATACTGATATGAAAATCCAGTAAAAAAATTGTTTAAAAACTTACTTAGAAGCTCCCAGTTTAGCTCTGTTGAAAAGGTAGCTGGAAAGCCCACTGCAAGTGGGAAATAAGACACTCCCCCTTCTTTTGCATATGAAAAGACCCTTTACACAAACAGGAGCAAGCTTGAGAAGGTAGCTGACGGTATTCTCATAAAACATTTGGGCTTGGTTAGGAGTCTAAAAATCAGAGCAATGTTATTTAAAAATAAGCAAAACTATTCATTTAAAAAAACAACAACTTTACAGGCTATATAAATAGATCATCTACAAAACATTTATGCAAAGAAAAAATGAGTGTATAATGTCCCTTTAATATAACTGTGTTGGTTATGCAAAACTGGGGAATGGATAATAAAGGGATTATCTATCTTTTAAAACAATAAACATTCTATTGTAGACTGTCCCTTTATGACACATGCACGCTAATAAACTCCTATCAGGAGAGTTAACTCCTTCCCGCCATTAGGACGTTCCATGCCGTCCTAACTGCGCTGGGATTTAGCACTGTTATGACGGCATGGAACGTCCTAGCTGTTTGGCTGTACTGAAGCAATAGGCACTTCCTGAATAGGATCGTGGCCTGGAGGGAGTGCCTAGCATCATCGGCACTCCTCCCTGACTTGATCCCATTTTTGAATCATGTGATCATATGTTCCGATGTAGACAAATAGGTACAGTCAGGAAAAGGTTAAACACACCAGTTCTATAGCAAGTAGTGCAAAAATGGCATTTGCACTCTGAAATGTTCTTTAACACATTTTAAATATTTGTTTCCCTCATCTTTAGATTGTTATATGTATTTCTTTAATATTGTATTATAATTTGCAACTTCAATGAATATAACCTGTTAGCCACTAAGTAAGAATACCTAAGCATGTTATACACCTTTAGTATCAACTTGACTTAAACCAGGTTTTACAGAACTTTTTTGGGTGGAAGAAATATTGAAACATTTATTTCTTTTGCATGCGAAGAACATCATTGTGTACAAATCTGGGTAAAAATAAAAAAGAATGGTAATTTAGATGTCAAAAAAAGCAATCAGTGAGATATTCAGGTGGTAAATAAAATTATTCTCGGTTCACTGATATATAATGAAGTGAATAATTGAAAACATCTTTTAAAACAAATTACAGCTTGACTAGAAATGTAGAGGCCCCTGAATGACTATTCAGTATGTAATTACTTATCTAAATGTGTTATTGTGCAATTACTAAAATGTTTCACCCAGTGGCTATACCATTAACAGAAGCCTGCACAGCTGACAGTTTCCATATGGCGCACCTAGACATGAAAATGGGGAACTTGTACAAATGGCACTTTTGTGAGCATTTATAGGGGTCAATTTATCAAGCTCCGTGTCAATCAACAGCGGGTTGATTGACACCCCCTGCTAGCAGCCGATTGGCTACAAATCTGCAGGGGGCGGCATTGTACCAGCAGTTCCCAAGAACTGCTGGTGCAATGATAAATCGGCATTTATCGATGTGTGGCGGACATGATACGCTATATCGTATCATGTCCGACCGCACAATAATAAATAGACCCCAGAATGTCTACACCTCTCTCATGCAGTATAGAAATTCAAATTTTGATGGGTAGACCCAAGCAAGAAACTTAGATAAAAATTCATTATAAAGCTATTACAGCCAGCAGCAGCATTTTTGTTTGTTTGTTTTGAAGCATTTTAAAAAGGTAAATTATTTCCTACAATACACAAAAAAAATATGTTACTGAGTTCAATAGAGATAATGATTAACTCTGTGTCTTAGTGGCTACAAACACTTCTATTGTTATAGCACATACTATGAAATATATAAGAATCCCCAGTTACTGTATCTGTTACAACCCAAAGGCACAAATAATGAAACAGTGAATACAAATATTAAAAAAAAATTAACCAATATTACACAATATCGTTTTTGCGACCTTTTGCGCGTATGTTAAATTGTGTTCGTATTACGAGTTGAAAATAAACGTGATTGCTTGAGCGCAATCGTGAGTTACGCTAGAATGATTACCGCAATTTCAGAACTCTGGTTAACTGTTTTGCAAAACATAAAAGTTGCACAAAACACATAAAAAATACATTGCAAAGTACAGTTACACTTATAGTAACAACATATAATAAAAATGATTAAATAAAAATATTGCACACAAAGATATGAGGCCTCAGGTTTTAGAAAAAAGTCTGTAAAGGGCTTTAACAAAGAGATACATACATATACAGTACATGTCTAAATATGGATAAGTTTGAATACATTTATATATGTCTATATATGTATACAGATGTATTTATAAATGTATATATGTATTTACAAACACATATACACATATAAACACATAAATACATATGTACACATATTTAGACATATCTAGAAGTGCATTGGAGCCCTCTGCAGTTATGTAGCTGAAAAATTGTAAAAACATATGTATGCAATATTCATATTTAATAAAGTGCTATAGTGTATGTTTACTGTAAATATTTGTCATTCCAATGTTCTGCACATATGATTAACAGTTAAGAGCTAACCAGCACTACAATCCAAAAGAGTGGGAAAAAGTTATCAAATAAAAATATTTCCATGAGATAAGGTGCTAATCCTCCAAAATAACAATTCAATTATACAAAAGAGAGAAAGTATGGGGCTTACAGCACTATTCCCTACTAATAAGACATAGCCTTTATTTATAAATTAAAATCATTAACAGAAGGTAATATCACATCTAATCACCCTGCTCACATACCTCCCTCCCTCCCACTGGGTAAGGCTATATAGTACTAAAAAAGCAGAGTGAATAACAAAATAAACAGAAAAAAGTTAAAAAAAAAAGAAAGCATCACACTAATCCTAAAGAGTCCTGGCCGATATACTGGAACCTCAGCATCAGGTGGGATAGTGGAGATGCAAGATATAAAAGATAGTGCAGCGCACAAGCTTCGGCCATACACTTTTTCAATGCACATATGACCTCTGATGAAGCGCAGGTACGCCTGCGCGAAACATGTCAGGTGTTCCATGTCTGATTATGTCTAACCTTGTAGACGAATAAACCTTTTCTTATTGAAACAGCATTAATAACGGGATTGCAGTGTTTGCTTTCTTATTGTTACTACTGTAATGTATGTATGGCCTTCACTTATAGGGACAGTAAACACCAATTTTCATATAACTGCATGTAATAGACACTACTATAAAGAATAATATGCACTGATACTGATCTAAAATCCAGTATAAAATGTTTAAAAACTTACTTAGAAGCTCCCAGTTTGGCATTGTTGATGAGATTAGGCTGGGACACCCAGTGAAAGAAGCTGGGAAACATGGAGAGCAGACATTCCCCTCCTCCCCCTTCCTCTGCATATGAAAAGACTCTTTACACAAACAGAAGGAAACTGGAGTAGGTATACATCAGTATTCTCCTAAAACTTTAGGGCTTGGTTAGGAGTCTGAAAATCAGCGCAATGTTATTTATAAATAAGCAAAACTATACTTTTTTTTTAAATGGATCATCTACAAAACATTTATGCAAATAAATAATTTCACTTTAAAGGAATAGAGCATGCAATTTTAAGTAACTTTCTAATTTACTCCTAATATCAATTTTTCTTAATTTTCTTGCTATCTTTATTTAAAAAGCAGGAATTTAATGCATAGGAGCCGGCCCATTTTTGCTTTAGAACCTGGGTTTTGCTTGCTTATTGGTGGCTAAATGTCAGCCACCAATAAGCAAGTGCTATCCATGGTGCTGAACCTAAAATGGGCTGGCTGCTAAGCTTTACATTCCTGCTTTTTAAAATAAAGATAGCAAGAGAACGAAGAAAAATTTATATTAGGAGCAAATTAGAAAGCTGTTTAAAATGTCATGCTCTATCTGAATCATGAAAGACAAATTGTGGGTTTAGTATTCCTTTAAGGTAAAAATGCATTTATAGAATTAGGACAGGGGCATCATAGTACTGGTGAAATTTCTTATAAAATCTCACAAGCTCTGAGAGCTTTAAATAATCGGGCCAGGCCCCAATTCACAACCTTCCTGGAGTCTCTGGAACAGTCAGTGGCTAAAACGTTTGCCTGTTTTCCCACCACATCGCCAACCACAGCTACTGGAAAAGTTTTATTGACTGCCCAACTCCGCCCATGACACTACCAACTCCACCCACTCGCTATCTACCCAGTGCCGTCCATTACATGTCCATCCTGTTTCTGTCACACTAACAAATCACCTCCCTGCCCCAGGAAGCCTCTGGGAATTTTTGGGAGGTATGTAACTGATACTAATACTAATGTATTACATTAATTTTTGGTTTAACCCAATTTACTTTACAATTTTCATTCACAAAAGTTTTTAAGCCTGTTAAAATGGTGCTCTGTATTAAGAACAATTTTCATTTAACAGATTGCCATGTGCTGCCATTTTTGAGTAAAAATATTTAATTAAAAAAAATGTTTCTGTAATGAAGTCCTAGATAAAGTACAAAAACTACAGATTTGTAATCAGCTTTGTATTCATCAAGGTGTTTTGCCTATTAGTTAGGCCTGGAGCACATAACTAACTGACACGCTCACATGATGCGTCACCCCGAGGCTCTATATGTGCAAAACATGGTCATGTAATCATCTTCTTTACCTCAAAACATTGCTCAAGCTGATGAATGTTTACTGTGTACCAGAAAAATAAAATATTCACTAGATCAGTGGTTCTCAACCAAAGTGACCTCAAGGCCCGGTAAATTTTAGCTGGACATGTCCAGGGCCCGGTAGTTTGGGGGCCCTTTCTTTGGCCCTTAATGTTGGGGGTCCTGGATCTGGAGGTTGATGGGCCTGTTGGGATTAGGGCAGAGAGGCTACCATGTTCATTTGCATGAATTTGAATACATTTGGGTCAGTGTGAGACAGTTTTCCTGGGGCCTTGATTGGTCTCAGTCTGCCCTTGGTGTGCAGTGGGGTAAGAGTGTGCAGTGGGGGCATGACAGGTCAGGGCCCACCAGCAGGGCTATCACGGCCCGGTACTGGGCCACGGGCCGGCTGTTGAGAAACCAGGCACTAGATAGTATAATAACTTTAATTAAACATATATATATTTGCAGCATGTAGTAACGCAGTATAGGTATGAATTTACTAAGGCATTAAAATGGCAAATCTAGCGTATATGAAACATTAATTAATTTACAGAGAACATAGTTAGAATTCTATCAATCACCTCTTAGCGTCAAATGCAAAATAATCAAATTGCCTCATCTGCTCATAAAGTATCATACACATTGTTGTAAAATGTTGTATTGTCATCTTTACAGATCTACAAAATAAGATTTAAAGGACAGTTTTAAAACAGTTTTAAAGGAATATGAAACCCACATTATCTAATTTGATTCATTGATTCAGTAGCTGCTGATTAGGGGCTGCACATAGGAGCTTGTGTGATTGGCTCATCCATGTGCATTGCTATTTCTTCAACAAAGGATATCTAAAGAAAATTAGATAATAGAAGTAAATATGAATGTTTAAATTGTATTCTCTATCTGAAACATGAAAGAAAAAAATTGTGTTTCATGTCCCTTTAAAGGATTTCTTTGCTTGCTAAAGCCAAATGCCCCCCCCCCCCCCGAAAAAAATAAATAATCCTATACTATAAAATGTTTTTTTGTTATTGTGCCTGTGGAGGCCTGGTCTAGCCCACAGATATAACTCAACCATTATCTTTTATCTACATACATATGTTTCCTGTTAGCTTCATTATTCATTTAACAGCTTTGAGTTAATTTGTTTTAAATGTAAACCTTGACAGATTTAAATTGCCACTCATTTATATACATGAATGAAATGTTCTACTTCAGAGGGACAGTCTACTTGATTTTTGTATTGCTTAAATAGATAGATAACGCCTTTACTACCCATAACCCAGCTTTGCACAACCAACATTGTTATATTAATATACTTTAAGGCAGCCTGTTTCTAAGCCCACTGCAGGCTGCCTTATCTCAGAGCATTTTATTAGCTTTTCATAGCTAGTTCATGCGTGCCATATAGATAACACTGTGCTCACGCCTGTTAAATTATGCAGGGACCAGCACTAATTGGCTAAAATGTAAGTTTTTAAGAAGCACTTAGATAAGGGGGCAGTCTGCAGAAGATCAGCTACAAGGTAATCACAGATGTAATAGATATATTAATATAACCGTGTTGGTTATGCAAAACTTGGGAATGGGTATTAAAGGCATTATCTATCTTTTTAAACAATAACAAATTTCAAAGAGACTGTCCCTTTAATGCTCATTTATAATTAAATAGATCATATTTTATATTCCGTAAAAGTTAATGAGGCGGGGGGGGGGGGCAACTGTCACCTTTACTTCTTTCATAAAATGTATTTTGTTATCTTGGTATTCTTTGTTAAAGAGCATACCTTGCTTGGCCATGTTTTCTTGGCCAGCTATGAGTTACACATACTGCAGGGTGTGCAGGGAGAAACATAGCACTGATAGACAGTACTATCCATGCCCCTCCCTTCCCACCCTGCAGCATGTGTAACTCATAACTGTTTAGGAAAATATGGTCAAAGTGGTAACCCTAATAAGGCAGCAGTGTTTGCAACAATGTTTATAAAAATGTTATACATTTTCCTACCTCCAAACAAGTGTGCAATGGGCACGGTTCAGGGAGTTCGCTAAAACCAGAAACTGAAAGACTACTGGTGGATAGGGGGAAAGACCTCCCAATCTGTGGCAATCCTGCAGGATGCAGGATGGTTAGGAGCTATGTTTTGTTGCAAATATTGCTGCCACATGTGCACAGTGCTGAACCTACTTAGGTATAAGCAAAGAATACCAAAAGAACAAAATAAATGTGATAATAATAATTTGAAACTTCATGCACTACCTAAATCACACATCTTCCATGTCCCTCTTTTGTAAAAAAATATTTTGATTATGTTTTCTAAAATGATTATTTTATGGTTTGAAATATTCAGACAATTTAAAGACCTCATTTATACTTCAAGCTGTTGCACAGATTGCCAGTAGCTGAATGAACACAGCAGCTATGTAGAGTTGAATCTAGTTTGGGAATCTCATTAATTACATTTTTTCTGGCATTACCGTCAAAACAGTAAACTTACAAATATTAGTGCCTCATGTTTAGATGTTACATTTATAGCTTTGATCATAAAATAGTATTTAAAAAGTTTATTTATAGAATAGTGTACAGTCTGCTACTAAAGTCTGTGACGCATACTTTATTTTTTTTTTACAAAATATTACACATTTTATGATTTATTATAATAAAAACTTTAACTTATTAAAGGGACATACAATGTACACAGCATGCCGAGCTATACTTCTGAGCATAAACAGCCACAGAGAAGTGTTAAAATGACGTACTGGTAAAATGTTATGCTCTAATTAGTTAGAACATGTCATTTTAGCACAACCCACCCTGGATCCACAAAGGAAATAAACACAGTATATTCTGCCCCTTTAAATAAACTGCATTAAACCATAGCTTGCATTAAAGGGACAGTCAACAAAAAAAATGTATTGTTTAAAAAGATAGATAATCCCTTTATAACCCATTCCACAGTTTTACACAGCCAACAAGGTTATATTAATACACTTTTAACCTCTGTGATTACCTTGAATCTAAGCCTCTTCCAACAGCCCATTGATCACATGATTTTTAATTTATTATCTATTCACTTGCATTTTCGCTGTGCTGTGCACAACCCACGGGCGTGAGCACAATGTTATCTATACAACACACATGAACTAGCAGTCTCCTGTTATGAAAAGCAAATACAAAAAACGTGATTAAGAGTTTATAGTGGCTTAGAAACAGGCAACAATTTAGAGGTTTGAATGTTATAAAGTATATTAATCTAACAATGTTGGTTGTGCAAAGCTGGGAAATGGGTAGTAAAGGCGTTATCTATCTTTTTAAACAATAACAATTTTAGGCCTAGATTTAGAGTTCGGCGGTAAAAGGGCTGTTAACGCTCCGCGGGTTTTTTTCTGGCCGCACCATAAATTTAACTCTGGTATCGAGAGTTCAAACAAATGCTGCGTTAGGCTCCAAAAAAGGAGCGTAGAGCATTTTTACCGCAAATGCAACTCTCGATACCAGAGTTGCTTACGGACGCGGCCGGCATCAAAAACGTGCTCGTGCACGATTCTCCCATAGGAAACAATGGGGCTGTTTGAGCTGAAAAAAAACCTAACACCTGCAAAAAAGCAGCGTTCAGCTCCTAACGCAGCCCCATTGTTTCCTATGGGGAAACACCTCCTAAGTCTGCACCTAACACCCTAACATGTACCCCGAGTCTAAACACCCCTAACCTTACACTAATTAACTCCTAATCTGCCGCCCCCGCTATCGCTGACCCCTGCATTACACTTTTAACCCCTAATCTGCCGCTCCGTAAACCGCCGCCACCTACGTTATCCCTATGTACCCCTAATCTGCTGCCCTAACATCGCCGACCCCTATGTTATATTTATTAACCCCTAATCTGCCCCCCACAACGTCGCCGACACCTGCCTACACTTATTAACCCCTAATCTGCCGAGCGGACCTGAGCGCTACTATAATAAAGTTATTAACCCCTAATCCGCCTCACTAACCCTATCATAAATAGTATTAACCCCTAATCTGCCCTCCCTAACATCGCCGACACCTACCTTCAATTATTAACCCCTAATCTGCCGACCGGAGCTCACCGCTATTCTAATAAATGTATTAACCCCTAAAGCTAAGTCTAACCCTAACACTAACACCCCCCTAAGTTAAATATAATTTTTATCTAACGAAATAAATTAACTCTTATTAAATAAATGATTCCTATTTAAAGCTAAATACTTACCTGTAAAATAAATCCTAATATAGCTACAATATAAATTATAATTATATTATAGCTATTTTAGGATTAATATTTATTTTACAGGCAACTTTGTAATTATTTTAACCAGGTACAATAGCTATTAAATAGTTAAGAACTATTTAATAGTTACCTAGTTAAAATAATAACAAATTTACCTGTAAAATAAATCCTAACCTAAGATATAATTAAACCTAACACTACCCTATCAATAAAATAATTAAATAAACTACCTACAATTACCTACAATTAACCTAACACTACACTATCAATAAATTAATTAAACACAATTGCTACAAATAAATAAAATTAAATAAACTATCTAAAGTACAAAAAATAAAAAAGAACTAAGTTACAGAAAATAATAAAATATTTACAAACATAAGAAAAATATTACAACAATTTTAAACTAATTACACCTACTCTAAGCCCCCTAATAAAATAACAAAGCCCCCCAAAATAAAAAATTCCCTACCCTATTCTAAAATACAAATATTACAAGCTCTTTTACCTTACCAGCCCTGAACAGGGCCCTTTGCGGGGCATGCCCCAAGAATTTCAGCTCTTTTGCCTGTAAAAAAAAACATACAATACCCCCCCCCCAACATTACAACCCACCACCCACATACCCCTAATCTAACCCAAACCCCCCTTAAATAAACCTAACACTACCCCCCTGATGATCTTCCTACCTTGTCTTCACCATGCCAGGTTCACCGATCCGTCCTGGCTCCAAGATCTTCATCCAACCCAAGCGGGGGCTAGACATCCACTGAAGAAGTCCAGAAGAGGGTCCAAAGTCTTCCTCCTATCCGGCAAGAAGAGGACATCCGGACCGGCAAACATCTTCTCCAAGCGGCATCTTCTATCTTCTTCCATCCGATGACGACCGGCTCCATCTTGAAGACCTCCAGCGCGGATCCATCCTCTTCTTCCGACGACTAGACGACGAATGACGGTTCCTTTAAGGGACGTCATCCAAGATGGCGTCCCTCGAATTCCGATTGGCTGATAGGATTCTATCAGCCAATCGGAATTAAGGTAGGAATTTTCTGATTGGCTGATGGAATCAGCCAATCAGAATATAGTTCAATCCGATTGGCTGATCCAATCAGCCAATCAGATTGAGCTCGCATTCTATTGGCTGATCGGAACAGCCAATAGAATGCGAGCTCAATCTGATTGGCTGATTGGATCAGCCAATCGGATTGAACTATATTCTGATTGGCTGATTCCATCAGCCAATCAGAAAATTCCTACCTTAATTCCGATTGGCTGATAGAATCCTATCAGCCAATCGGAATTCGAGGGACGCCATCTTGGATGACGTCCCTTAAAGGAACCGTCATTCGTCGTCTAGTCGTCGGAAGAAGAGGATGGATCCGCGCTGGAGGTCTTCAAGATGGAGCCGGTCGTCATCGGATGGAAGAAGATAGAAGATGCCGCTTGGAGAAGATGTTTGCCGGTCCGGATGTCCTCTTCTTGCCGGATAGGAGGAAGACTTTGGACCCTCTTCTGGACTTCTTCAGTGGATGTCTAGCCCCCGCTTGGGTTGGATGAAGATCTTGGAGCCAGGACGGATCGGTGAACCTGGCATGGTGAAGACAAGGTAGGAAGATCATCAGGGGGGTAGTGTTAGGTTTATTTAAGGGGGGTTTGGGTTAGATTAGGGGTATGTGGGTGGTGGGTTGTAATGTTGGGGGGGGGGTATTGTATGTTTTTTTTTTACAGGCAAAAGAGCTGAAATTCTTGGGGCATGCCCCGCAAAGGGCCCTGTTCAGGGCTGGTAAGGTAAAAGAGCTTGTAATATTTGTATTTTAGAATAGGGTAGGGAATTTTTTATTTTGGGGGGCTTTGTTATTTTATTAGGGGGCTTAGAGTAGGTGTAATTAGTTTAAAATTGTTGTAATATTTTTCTTATGTTTGTAAATATTTTATTATTTTCTGTAACTTAGTTCTTTTTTATTTTTTGTACTTTAGATAGTTTATTTAATTTTATTTATTTGTAGCAATTGTGTTTAATTAATTTATTGATAGTGTAGTGTTAGGTTAATTGTAGGTAATTGTAGGTAGTTTATTTAATTATTTTATTGATAGGGTAGTGTTAGGTTTAATTATATCTTAGGTTAGGATTTATTTTACAGGTAAATTTGTAATTATTTTAACTAGGTAACTATTAAATAGTTCTTAACTATTTAATAGCTATTGTACCTGGTTAAAATAATTACAAAGTTGCCTGTAAAATAAATATTAATCCTAAAATAGCTATAATATAATTATAATTTATATTGTAGCTATATTAGGATGTATTTTACAGGTAAGTATTTAGCTTTAAATAGGAATAATTTATTTAATAAGAGTTAATTTATTTCGTTAGATAAAAATTATATTTAACTTAGGGGGGTGTTAGTGTTAGGGTTAGACTTAGCTTTAGGGGTTAATACATTTATTAGAATAGCGGTGAGCTCCGGTCGGCAGATTAGGGGTTAATAATTGAAGGTATGTGTCGGCGATGTTAGGGAGGGCAGATTAGGGGTTAATACTATTTATGATAGGGTTAGTGAGGCGGATTAGGGGTTAATAACTTTATTATAGTAGCGCTCAGGTCCGCTCGGCAGATTAGGGGTTAATAAGTGTAGGTAGGTGTCGGCGACGTTGTGGGGGGCAGATTAGGGGTTAATAAATATAACATAGGGGTCGGCGATGTTAGGGGTAGCAGATTAGGGGTACATAGGGATAACGTAGGTGGCGGCGATTTGCGGTCGGAAGATTAGGGGTTAATTATTTTAAGTAGCTTGCGGCGACGTTGTGGGGGGCAAGTTAGGGGTTAATAGATATAATACAGGGGTCGGCGGTGTTAGGGGCAGCAGATTAGGGGTACATAAGTATAACGTAGGTGGCGGTCGGCAGATTAGGGGTTAAAAATTTTAATCGAGTGGCGGCGATGTGGGGGGACCTCGGTTTAGGGGTACATAGGTAGTTTATGGGTGTTAGTGTACTTTAGGGTACAGTAGTTAAGAGCTTTATAAACCGGCGTTAGCCAGAAAGCTCTTAACTCCTGCTATTTTCAGGCGGCTGGAATCTTGTCGTTAGAGCTCTAACGCTCACTGCAGAAACGACTCTAAATACCGGCGTTAGGAAGATCCCATTGAAAAGATAGGCTACGCAAATGGCGTAGGGGGATCTGCGGTATGGAAAAGTCGCGGCTGTAAAGTGAGCGTTAGACCCTTTAATCACTGACTCCAAATACCAGCGGGCGCCCAAAACCAGCGTTAGGAGCCTCTAACGCTGGTTTTGACGGCTACCGCCGAACTCTAAATCTAGGCCTTAGTGTTGACTGTTTTAAGGACCATTAAATAGAATAGAACTGGATATCTGACAAATACACAATAAATATATAATGCAATAGCATGTACTTTGAAATTTGAAATGAACCATAGAATATTTTCTAGAAAATTTTAAATTTAATCCAATTTTCCCTCCCTCTATTTCATGTGACAGCCATCAGCCAATCACAGAATGCATATACTGTGCACTTTTGCATATTCTCAGTAGGAGTTGAAGTCTCAGAAAGAACGTGCATGTTTTGATAATGGAAGTATATTGGAAAATTACTTTAAATTGCATGCTTTATCTGAATCATGAAACTTTAAATTTGACTTTAGTGGCCCTTTAGTTGGCTTCTGTGTATAACTATGTAGCTATGGAGACAGTTTATAATAAAACATATACAGTATTAATAAAAATTTTATCAAGTCAAATTCTGGCAATTTACATTAATGTCTTCACTAACCACAGAAATCTCTACAAAGCATGTTAAGACAATCATTATATATTTCTTGGCAGCTCTGCAAATTTGATCAAATTTATCAAATACAAGTCAATCGGCTTTTCTATGGCAGGAAATGTACAGAAGAAGCATTTGAGAATCTAGAAAGTAATCTCAAATATGACAGCTGAAAAATGTGTACGATTTTCAAGTGACAATTTCTGCTGAACATGAAGAATTTGTACTGAGCAGTCTGAGGATCACTCACAAGCTCATTTTAAAGCAGAGCCCCTAAAGAGCAAAGCTAATGCGTGAACAGAATTAAATACCTGTGTTTCCTCAGTGACTTATAAAGTTTAGACATTCAAATTGTAAAGTAAAAGTCTAACGCATCAACAAATTAAACTTTTGTACCACCACACATGGCGGCCTATGTATCAAAGGTCTTGCGGACCTGATCCGACAGTGCGGATCAGGTCCGCAAGACCTCGCTGAATGCGGAGAGCAATACACTCTCCATATTCAGCATTGCACCAGCAGCTCACAAGAGCTGCTGGTGCAACGCCGCCACCCCTACAGACTCGCGGCCAATGGGCCGTCAGCAGGGAGGTGTCAATCAACCCGATCATACTCGATCGGGTTGAATTGTGGCGATTCCTGTCCGCCTGCTCAGAGCAGGTGGACAGGGTAGTGGAGCAGCAGTCTTTAGACCGCTGCTTCATAACTGTTGTTTCTGGCGAGTCTTAAGGCTAGCCAGAAACACGGGCCCACAAGCTCCATACGGAGCTTAATAAATGGGCCTCAAGGAACGTAGTTTTTATTTGAAAATGGACCCAAAATTGTTCAGAGTGAAGAGATATTTATCTTTTCTGTGAGTCCCTGGAAAGAAATAAAAAAAAGTCACCAAGGGTATCGTAGCAATATGATATTGTAGCTTCCCATTTGGCTACACAAATGGAACTTGGACTGCAGTAATATAACTTCTCCAACAAGCCTGAGATATAGCAGCACATACAAATGTAACTACAACAGTCAGCGATATAGCAGCACATACAAATGTAACTACAACAGTCAGCGATATAGCAGCACATACAAATGTAACTACAACAGTCAGCGATATAGCAGCACATACAAATGTAACTACAACAGTCAGCAATATAGCAGCACATACAAATGTAACTACAACAGTCAGCGATATAGCAGCACATACAAATGTAACTACAACAGTCAGTGATATAGCAGCACATACAAATGTAACTAAAACAGTCAGCCTTACACGGCAACCCTGCCATTGCTAATTTAGTAGAATATATCAATACAAAGAGAAGCAGAGATGTTACTTTACATTTTTCTAAAGCGCAAGGAGAGTTATTAACTGTGGTTGGTTTGTAAACATACATCATTTGAAAGTTCTGTTTCCCCCAACTTATTGATCAATTGTAAATCAGTCATAATAAATAATACATTGAAACAGATTTATTTTAGCTGTAGTATATATACATATGCAGCAAAATAGCACACAAAATAATTACAGAAAATTCTCAGTTAAAGATAAATCTGTTTTCCCTGACAGGTACGATATTTTGTGTTTATTTTCGCGCCCTCGGACTCAGCTGGCAGGAGGCGCCAAATGTCACGTGACATGTTATGCAACATGTAATGGTTCTTGAACATTTGTGCTTATACTGGAGTCTAGTGTACAAAGAGATAACACACCAGCGCCAAAGAATGACTAAAATACCCTAAAGAACACAGAGTAAATGTGTAGATGAATAAAGGTATAAATTTATTACTAAACTTTAAACATAACAGTACTGATAAATAAATAATCTAAAAGTCTTAAATATTTTTTTTAAAAAACAATAATCAATTTTTCTCACTGTATGTGACGATTAAATGAATATATAGGTTGGCCAACCTTAATAATAAATAATAAAATATATATTTGCTTGAGAAAGTGTTTAATCAGCTATCTAAGCATCTAATTTAAAACAGATACAGCCCTAGATAGAGATACACAGCGCTAAATAGTAGCAGCACACTGCAAAAGGGCAATTTTAGTTCAAACTGAAATAGATATATAAAATGCAGTATAAAATGCAATATCAAAATATAGCAGCAAATAGGAGAGTATAAGAACAGTGCACAGGACACTGAAGATGTAATCCACTGATATTCGTGGTTATACACAGTCTTTAAGATGTATATGAGGCCTCTTAGAATATAGAATAGGAGTTCTTGTAGCAGATTGTATCAATATGTGACAAGCGGTCAAATAGTACTAAAACAACTTGTTTTAGCCGTATGCAGCTGAGAGGTACCTTTATGAATGATCCAGTATAGTACTCTCAGTTGAAACGCGTTGCTGCTACATTTTTATCACCCAAGGAGACCAGAGAGGACGTTAAGAACGCCTTAGGAGATATTCTCAACTGAAGCCGTAGAGCCGGCACCCACATCGCAAGCGGCCACTCCCACCAAAGACTTGAGGGCCAATCAGAGACCCTTCCGGAGAAGGCGCGCACTCTGAAGGTTCACAGCGGGAGAACGCTGAACCGGCTTCACGATCGGCTATTTTCGGAACTCAAGGATCCATATACCTAGCTTCTACTAGAAGCATCACAGTGTTTCTTACCTAGAAAGGACTATACTGGATCATTAATAAAGGTACCTCTCAGCTGCATACGGCTAAAACAAGTTGTTTTAGTACTATTTGACCGCTTGTCACATATTGATACAATCTGCTACAAGAACTCCTATTCTATATTCTAAGAGGCCTCTTATACATCTTAAAGACTGTGTATAACCACGAATATCAGTGGATTACATCTTCAGTGTCCTGTGCACTGTTCTTATACTCTCCTATTTGCTGCTATATTTTGATATTGCATTTTATACTGCATTTTATATATCTATTTCAGTTTGAACTAAAATTGCCCTTTTGCCGTGTGCTGCTACTATTTAGCGCTGTGTATCTCTATCTAGGGCTGTATCTGTTTTAAATTAGACGCTTAGATAGCTGATTAAACACTTTCTCAAGCAAATATATATTTTATTATTTATTATTAAGGTTGGCCAACCTATATATTCATTTAATCGTCACATACAGTGAGAAAAATTGATTATTGTTTTTTAAAAAAAATATTTAAGACTATTTTATATGATTTATTTATCAATACTGTTATGTTTAAAGTTTAGTAATAAATTTATACCTTTATTCATCTACACATTTACTCTGTGTTCTTTAGGGTATTTTAGCCATTCTTTGGCGCTGGTGTGTTATCTCTTTGTACACTAAACTTTTCCTTTGGGACCTTTAGAGGAAGTTCTATCCTAACTCATTAGCCATACCCTCTTTTTCCAGCGCAGTCTATCACCACCTTTTCTCCTAATTATACTGGAGTCTTCAAATTAAATTCTAAAAGTAGTAAAGTATTTGCTACCACACCGTATTTAAAAAGTCTAGTAAAACAAGTTCTAATATCAACAGAATGTCATATAGCAAACAGACAACTTGCTAGTATGCCCACAATGATGTCATACATACTGAGCTCCTATGTATATCTAAAGCATTTCCTAGGTACACCTGAAAAGAAAATGCAAAGCACTTAGGGCTAGATTACAAGTGAGGTGCAAACGGTTTTAATAGTGCTGAAATTACAAGTTTAGCAAATTCGCGATTGCGCTAGTTTACGCAACAATTCTTATCACAATCTCTAAACTGTAGTTAACTGTTTTGCGAAATGAAAAAGTTGCATATAACACATTAAAAAGTACAGTTACACCCATAATAACACTGTCTAATTAAAATTTTTCAAAAAAATATTGCACATAAAGTTATAAGGGCTCAAATATATGAGATCTCGGGTGTTAGAAAAGAGTACTTTAACATAGAGATACACACAGATACAGTGCTAAAGATGTATTTGTGTATATATATATGTTTTTAACTATGTATTAACTGTAAATATTTCACATTCCAATGTTCTGTACATAGCAGAATATGTTTTATGTATTTATAAATAGATATTTCAATATATATCTGTATATATCTCTATACCTATATATAAAATCATCTCTCTCTCTCTCTCTATACAGTATATAGGTATAAATATATATTTGTTTTAAAAACCATCAGATATATGTAGAAATATGTATTTATGAATAATTAGAACATATTCCATTATGTTAAGAACAATGGAAAATTAAATGTTAATATTTTCATGTTGGGTTTGCGCTAATAAGAATATGTAGGTTTTGTTTCAACTTTTTTTTTGCTCCATTGACTTCTATGGGAGAATGCGAAAACGCGATCATGATTTGGGTTTCCACTAGCACAATTTGTTTTAAACTTGTAATACGAAAGCAACCGAATAGCGCAAAAAGCTTAACTCTAGCGAAAAATAAATATACTGCACAATTTGTAATCTAGCCCCTACTGTATTATTTAGCATATAAGATGCACATGCCTATAATAAGCATAAGGTAAGAAATCATATCCAGAACTCTATATAGAAAGGTAAACAATCAGGGCCGCCACTAGAAATTTTGGAGCCTCTTACTTAACCATTGATCAGGGCCCCTCCCCCTTTGACATGTGCAATTTTTGACCAAGTGACTAAAACGTATATGCACTTTATTCTTAAGTGTAGTCAAACTTCGAAATGTTGTTGTAAAGGTAGTAACACACAAACACAGAAACAAACAGACACACTCATACACTGAAACACACACTCACACATAAGGATTCACATATAGACAATCTAGCAGACACAAAAAGAAACACACAAATAATCTCAGACACAGACACCCACACAGACACTCAGTACTTGTTTACATTGACCTGACAAGTAATGAGGTAGACTACAGTTTTGGCAAAAAATTAGATTTACCAGACAAAATATGGAATTCTGGTTATCTTTTTGTCAAAGAAGATGCCAACTAGATGATGACAACAGCATGCAGTGGCTGAGAGGAAGGGCCCTGAACTGCCTAACAATAATTTAAAGGATAAGTGGTGGATTGGTGACTTCCAGAAAGGTCTCATTAGTCTCAAAGTTTGTAGAAAGATGTGAATATTCAGTAGTAAGGTCAAAATGTCCTAAAAAGGAACAGACAATGGACACACAAACTCAAACACAAACTTGCACATACACCCAAGGAAACAACCACAGAGACAGTTTTATAAAACACACAAAGACATACACACTCACAGACACCCACAGAAAACACACAAAGACATACATACACACACACACCCTCATTGAGACATCCACAGAAAATGCACAAAGACAGACACACAAACGCTCACAGAAAGATCCACAGAAAAAAATACATACACACTCATAGAGACACCAACAAAAGCACAAAGACATAAACACAGATACCCACAGAAACACTCACAGGAGGTAAAATTTCTGCACATTGAGAATTGTGCCATCCCCTAAATCAACAGTGTGTGACATGCAAGATAAAAAAAAAATAGCAGAAATGAAGAGATCACTTTTTAAAGAATCATATTTGTAAATGTGCAAACAAAAATACTTTTGTGAATTCAAAATTGTACATTATTGATCTGTCAGAATGGGTAGATGAAGAAGTAATTTTGAAAGGTTGACATATGTTTGTAGGTTTTAAAACCCCCCATTTTCCCCAACCAAAAGCACCACTTCAAATCTGGTGTACAAATGTTTCCATCTGTCAGCTGTACATATAGATTTTGAAATTGCTGTACTCTATATGGTCTTGGTGGAACCATAAGCTGTGGCACTAGGTCTCATACCATTAAATCTGGCTAAATGCAGGATTTAAGCTTGTTTGTATTTATTTCAAAATTAAGTCAGCTGTAGTGTAAACTGAACAGTGTTAAGTTAACCTGTCTCCTTTCAAACACTGATCAATCTTAACCTGAGAGTATAACATTTTATGCAGGTGTAAAAATCTTAGATAAAAGGTCTCCTGGCATCTGGAAAGTCCTTGCATAAAGAGGCAGTAAACTGGAATATAATTACAATATATATATAAATAATAAAAAAAAATATCTGCTAAAAGGGCACCTACCATTTGTGTATAGAGGAGGAAACATTTCTGCATGGTTTTAAATATAGAATTTCTACAGCATTGTCAAATAATCATAAATACACTGCTGCATATTGCTAAATGTGTTATTATGGACCCCTGGCCCCACCCCACAACTACCACACTGAAGTTACAATCTGAAATTGCACAAATAATTACAAACATTTACGAAGTAAGTCCTACCTACTCTGCAAATGAAAGTGATCTGCCGTCTGAGTCAGGCACACACTGTACTAACTGAAGTGCCAAGTCTGTCTCACACTGTGCATAGTGGTTTAGTGCACACTCACAAATCCTCTCAAATGTTAATGTTTTACTCCTTGTAATGACATTTCCCATGCTCAATAGCACTCTGCTGTAGCGCCCCCTGGTGGCTGCCAAAATGTAAAAAAATAATAATAAAATAATAGTGCTTGCCTCATGGGGCCCCCTGGCCCACAGTGCCCCTGACAGGAGTCACCCTATTCACCCCCTGATGGCGGTCCTGTAAACAATTATCACAAATGGGCAACAGATGGTGAACCTTCACATACATTTTTGCATTTAAGATACAGGGAAAATGTTTTCTTATATGCCCCCAAATAAAACATTTTGTGAAGATAATAGATCATACATAATAAGTTTGATATACCTGGATGTTAGAATCTGAGAAACCTCAAAATATTTGTATTGGTCACAAAACAAGGACACTGCCTCTATAACTTCATAATGTGTTTTGGCACAGGAGGCTGGCAGATTGGAAACTTTAAGTGCAAATGTAGCATAAATTAGCCTTGATTCTGTGACAAACATTTAAAATCTATTGTCCATTCTTGACTAAACATATATACACAATAAAAAAACATAATTTATGCTTACCTGATAAATTCCTTTCTTCTGTTGTGTGATCAGTCCACGGGTCATCATTACTTCTGGATATAACTCCTCCCCAACAGGAAATGCAAGAGGATTCACCCAGCAGAGCTGCACATAGCTCCTCCCCTCTACGTCAGTCCCAGTCATTCGACCAAGAATCAACGAGAAAGGAGTAACCAAGGGTGAAGTGGTGACTGGAGTATAATTTAAAAGATATTTACCTGCCTTAAAAAAGGGCGGGCCGTGGACTGATCACACAACAGAAGAAAGGAATTTATCAGGTAAGCATAAATTATGTTTTCTTCTGTTATGTGTGATCAGTCCACGGGTCATCATTACTTCTGGGATACCAATACCAAAGCAAAAGTACACGGATGACGGGAGGGATAGGCAGGCTCATTATACAGAAGGAACCACTGCCTGAAGAACCTTTCTCCCAAAAATAGCCTCCGAAGAAGCAAAAGTATCAAATTTGTAAATTTGGAAAAAGTATGAAGCGAAGACCAAGTTGCAGCCTTGCAAATCTGTTCAACAGAGGCCTCATTCTTAAAGGCCCAAGTGGAAGCCACAGCTCTAGTGGAGTGAGCTGTAATTCTTTCAGGAGGCTGCTGTCCAGCAGTCTCATAGGCTAAACGTATTATGCTACGAAGCCAAAAAGAGAGAGAGGTAGCAGAAGCTTTTTGACCTCTCCTCTGTCCAGAATAAACGACAAACAGGGAAGAAGTTTGGCGAAAATCTTTAGTTGCCTGCAAGTAGAACTTGAGGGCACGAACTACATCCAGATTGTGTAGAAGACGTTCCTTCTTTGAAGAAGGATTTGGACACAAGGATGGAACAACAATCTCTTGATTGATATTCCTGTTAGTGACTACCTTAGGTAAGAACCCAGGTTTAGTACGCAGAACTACCTTGTCTGAGTGAAAAATCAGATAAGGAGAATCACAATGTAAGGCTGATAACTCAGAGACTCTTCGAGCCGAGGAAATAGCCATTAAAAACAGAACTTTCCAAGATAACAATTTTATATCAATGGAATGAAGGGGTTCAAACGGAACACCCTGTAAAACGTTAAGAACTAAGTTTAAACTCCATGGCGGAGCAACAGCTTTAAACACAGGCTTGATCCTAGCTAAAGCCTGACAAAAGGCCTGGACGTCTGGATTTTCTGACAGACGCCTGTGTAACAAGATGGACAGAGCTGAAATCTGTCCCTTTAATGAACTAGCTGATAAACCCTTTTCTAAACCTTCTTGTAGAAAGGCCAATATCCTAGGGATCCTAACCTTACTCCAGGAGTAACGTTTGGATTCGCACCAGTATAGGTATTTACGCCATATTTTATGGTAAATCTTTCTGGTAACAGGCTTCCTAGCCTGTATCAGGGTATCAATAACCGACTCAGAAAAACCACGTTTTGATAAAATCAAGCGTTCAATTTCCAAGCAGTCAGCTTCAGAGAAGTTAGATTTTGATGTTTGAATGGACCCTGTATCAGAAGGTCCTGTCTTAGAGGTAGAGACCAAGGCGGACAGGATGACATGTCCACTAGATCTGCATACCAAGTCCTGCGTGGCCATGCAGGCGCTATTAGAATCACTGATGCTCTCTCCTGTTTGATTTTGGCAATCAATCGAGGAAGCAGCGGGAAGGGTGGAAACACATAAGCCATCCCGAAGTTCCAAGGTGCTGTCAAAGCATCTATCAGAACCGCTCCCGGATCCCTGGATCTGGACCCGTAGTGAGGAAGTTTGGCGTTCTGGCGAGACGCCATGAGATCTATCTCTGGTTTGCCCCAACGTCGAAGTATTTGGGCAAAGACCTCCGGATGAAGTTCCCACTCCCCCGGATGAAAAGTCTGGCGACTCAAGAAATCCGCCTCCCAGTTCTCCACTCCCGGGATGTGGATTGCTGACAGGTGGCAAGAGTGAGACTCTGCCCAGCGAATTATCTTTGATACTTCCATCATTGCTAGGGAGCTTCTTGTCCCTCCCTGATGGTTGATGTAAGCTACAGTCGTGATGTTGTCCGACTGAAACCTGATGAACCCCCGAGTTGTTAATTGGGGCCAAGCCAGAAGGGCATTGAGAACTGCTCTCAATTCTAGAATGTTTATTGGAAGGAGACTCTCCTCCTGATTCCATAGTCCCTGAGCCTTCAGAGAATTCCAGACAGCGCCCCAACCTAGTAGGCTGGCGTCTGTTGTTACAATTGTCCAGTCTGGCCTGCTGAATGGCATCCCCCTGGACAGGTGTGGCCGATAAAGCCACCATAGAAGAGAATTTCTGGTCTCTTGATTCAGATTCAGAGTAGGGGACAAATCTGAGTAATCCCCATTCCACTGACTTAGCATGCACAATTGCAGCGGTCTGAGGTGTAGGCGTGCAAAAGGTACTATGTCCATTGCCGCTACCATTAAGCCGATCACCTCCATGCATTGAGCTACTGACGGGTGTTGAATGGAATGAAGGACACGGCATGCATTTTGAAGCTTTGTTAACCTGTCTTCTGTCAGGTAAATCTTCATTTCTACAGAATCTATAAGAGTCCCCAAGAATGGAACTCTTGTGAGAGGAAAAAGAGAACTCTTCTTTTCGTTCACTTTCCATCCATGCGACCTTAGAAATGCCAGAACTAACTCTGTATGAGACTTGGCAGTTTGAAAGCCTGAAGCTTGTATTAGAATGTCGTCTAGGTACGGAGCTACCGAAATCCCTCGCGGTCTTAGTACCGCCAGAAGGGCACCCAGAACCTTTGTGAAGATTCTTGGAGCCGTAGCCAATCCGAATGGAAGAGCTACAAACTGGTAGTGCCTGTCTAGGAAGGCAAACCGTAGATACCGGTGATGATCTTTGTGAATCGGTATGTGAAGGTAAGCATCTTTTAAATCCACTGTGGTCATGTACTGACCCTTTTGGATCATGGGTAAGATTGTCCGAATAGTTTCCATTTTGAACGATGGAACTCTTAGGAATTTGTTTAGAATCTTTAAATCTAAGATTGGCCTGAAAGTTCCCTCTTTTTTGGGAACCACAAACAGGTTTGAGTAGAACCCTTGTCCTTGTTCCGACCGCGGAACCGGATGGATCACTCCCATTAATAATAGATCTTGTACACAGCGTAGAAACGCTTCTTTCTTTATCTGGTTTGTTGACAACCTTGACAGATGAAATCTCCCTCTTGGGGGAGATAATTTGAAGTCTAGAAGGTATCCCTGAGATATGATCTCTAGCGCCCAGGGATCCTGAACATCTCTTGCCCAGGCCTGGGCGAAGAGAGAAAGTCTGCCCCCCACTAGATCCGGTCCCGGATCGGGGGCTCTCGGTTCATGCTGTCTTTGGGGCAGCAGCAGGTTTCCTGGCCTGTTTGCCCTTGTTCCAGGACTGGATAGGCTTCCAGCCTTGCCTGTAACGAGCAACAGCTCCCTCCTGTTTTGGTGCAGTGGAGGTTGATGCTGCTCCTGTTTTGAAATTCCGAAAAGGACGAAAATTAGACTGTCTAGCCTTAGCTTTGGCTTTGTCTTGAGGTAGGGCGTGGCCCTTACCTCCTGTAATGTCAGCGATAATTTCTTTCAAACCGGGCCCAAATAAAGACTGCCCCTTGAAAGGTATATTAAGTAATTTGGACTTAGAAGTAACATCAGCTGACCAGGATTTTAGCCACAGCGCCCTACGTGCCTGGATGGCGAATCCTGAGTTCTTAGCCGTAAGTTTGGTTAAATGTACTACGGCCTCCGAAATGAATGAATTAGCTAGTTTAAGGACTCTAAGCCTGTCCGTAATGTCGTCTAGCGTAGATGAACTAAGGTTCTCTTCCAGAGAATCAATCCAAAATGCTGCCGCAGCCGTAATCGGCGCGATACATGCAAGGGGTTGCAATATAAAACCTTGTTGAACAAACATTTTCTTAAGGTAACCCTCTAATTTTTTATCCATTGGATCTGAAAAAGCACAGCTATCCTCCACCGGGATAGTGGTACGCTTAGCTAAAGTAGAAACTGCTCCCTCCACCTTAGGGACCGTTTGCCATAAGTCCCGAGTGGTGGCGTCTATTGGAAACATCTTTCTAAATATTGGAGGGGGTGAGAACGGCACACCGGGTCTATCCCACTCCTTAGTAACAATTTCAGTTAGTCTCTTAGGTATAGGAAAAACGTCAGTACTCGCCGGGTACCGCAAAGTATTTATCCAACCTACACAGTTTCTCTGGTATTGCAACGGTGTTACAATCATTGAGAGCTGCTAAAACCTCCCCTAGTAATACACGGAGGTTCTCCAATTTAAATTTAAAATTTGAAATATCTGAATCCAATCTGTTTGGATCAGAACCGTCACCCACAGAATGAAGCTCACCGTCCTCATGCTCTGCAAGCTGTGACGCAGTATCAGACATGGCCCTAGTATTGTCAGCGCACTCTGTTCTCACCCCAGAGTGATCACGCTTGCCTCTTAGTTCTGGTAATTTAGACAAAACTTCAGTCATAACAGTAGCCATATCTTGTAATGTTATCTGTAATGGCCGCCCAGATGTACTAGGCGCCATAATATCACGCACCTCCCGGGCGGGAGATGCAGGTACTGTCGCGCGAGGCGAGTTAGTCGGCATAACTCTCCCCTCGCTGTTTGGTGAAATTTGTTCAAATTGTACAGATTGACTTTTATTTAAAGTAGCATCAATACAGTTAGTACATAAATTTCTATTGGGCTCCACCTTGGCATTGGAACAAATGACACAGATATCTTCCTCTGAGTCAGACATGTTTAACACACTAGCAATAAACTTGCAACTTGGTTATAATCTTTTTTAGCAAAAACGTACTGTGCCTCAAAGAGGCACTAAACGATTAAATGACAGTTGAAATAATGAACTGAAAAACAGTTATAGCATCAAACTTTAAAACAACACAACTTTTAGTAAAGGTTTGTTCCCATTAGTAAAATAACATAATTAAATTTGACATAAAAAATTACAGAGCAACGTTTTTATTCACAGTCAATATAAAATTCTCACAGCTCTGCTGAGAGAATCTACCTCCCTCCAAAGAAGTTTGAAGACCCCTGAGATCTGTTAGAGATGAACCGGATCATGCAGGAAATATAAGAGTAGCTGACTGGAAATTTTTGATGCGTAGCAAAGAGCGCCAAAAACGGCCCCTCCCCCTCACACACAGCAGTGAAGAGAAACGAAACTGTCACAATTAAAAGCAAACAACTGCCAAGTGGAAAATAATGCCCAAATATTTATTCACTCAGTACCTCAGAAATGTAAACGATTCTACATTCCAGCAAAAACGTTTAACATGATAAATACTTATTAAAAGGATTAGTGACTTTTAACAGAGTAGTTCCGGTGAAATACCATCCCCAGAATACTGAAGTGTATACATACATGTCATTATAACGGTATGGCAGGATTTTCTCATCAATTCCATTCAGAAAATAAAAACTGCTACATACCTCAATGCAGATTCATCTGCCCGCTGTCCCCTGATCTGAAGCTTTTACCTCCCTCAGATGGCCGAGAACAGCAATATGATCTTAACTACTCCGGTTAAAATCATAGTAAAAAACTCTGGTAGATTCTTCCTCAAACTCTGCCAGAGAAGTAATAACACGCTCCGGTGCTATTGTAAAATAACAAACTTTTGATTGAAGTCATAAAAACTAAGTATAATCACCATAGTCCTCTCACACATCCTATCTAGTCGTTGGGTGCAAGAGAATGACTGGGACTGACGTAGAGGGGAGGAGCTATGTGCAGCTCTGCTGGGTGAATCCTCTTGCATTTCCTGTTGGGGAGGAGTTATATCCAGAAGTAATGATGACCCGTGGACTGATCACACATAACAGAAGAAAAAATCAATGCCTAAGTGTTCATATTACAGATGTAAATATACCTAGGATCTTCAAACCTATAGGATAATTGTCTACAGTTGCATGAGATACTGTTTTCAGAAATGCATGAAGTAGTTTACTTGTAAAAGCATATAATGTATTTTGAACCAGGATGGAAGAAAAAAAAAAAAAAAAAATCAGATTTATTTTATTCAAATCAGATTTTTTTTATTTGAATAAGATTTTTTCAAATAAAATGCTTCTTGAGTAATAATCTATCTAAAGATAGTTTTCTATTTAAGATACATTATAGTCCAAAAGGTTAATTCTATCGAAAGGTTAATTCAGTCACAGTGTCCTGCTCACGCAGGCATTTCTGCAAGATTATTTTAAGCAATTTTTCTGTCTAGATAATATCACATATTCTTGGTTTTGCATACAATTTTCAACAATGTTTGGATTTACCTCTATTATCAAATTTACTTCACTCTCTTGATATTCTTTTTTGAAGAAGCAGCAATACACTACTGGGAGCTAGCTGAGCACATTGGGTGAGCTAATGACAAGAGGAATATATGTGCAACCACTGATCAGCAGCTAGCTCCCAGTAATGCATTGCTGCTCCTGAGCCAACCTACATAACCACATGTCTTTCAACAAAGGACACAAAGCAAGTTAAATGGAAATCAGTTGTAAAGTTGTTTAAAACGGCATGTTCTGTCTGAATTTCAACTTTTGACTTTACTGTCCCTCCTGCAATGCTATCTACACTGAATAAATCCCTTACTAAGTTTCAAGATTGCTTAGAGTGGAATATATCTGCACAAGGACCTAAGTGTGAGCAGTGAGGGTCAAGCAGTAAAAATGAAAGTGAAACATGCAATGTTATTGTTTTATATATATAAAACCAATTCTATTGATATTATTAAGGTAATGGCAATTTTTCTTTAGTTAAATAAAATGATGTTTTTTCTCCTCACAATAAAGTACAGCTGTAAAGTTTATCAAATAAACGTCATAATAAATGTCATAATTGTGTATGTATTTCTAATGGCATATAAATACATTAGTTATTTTCTAATATAAATGGAAAAATAATCTGAAAAGTTATTATTCTAAAAATTAAAACCTTTATGTAGAAAAGCTTGATTTAAATCAAGTCTTAATGACTAGTGATTTAAATAAAATCAACCCTGTTTTGAACTATTATATTTAACCAGATATATACAAACAAATCAATTAAACTCTCTTTCAATCTGTTGATGACCCTCGCAGCATCAAACATGTTAATTAGTAAAATAAAAAAAACGTTAAGTGTAATTAACTACAAATCACTATTCTTCCATATGTCAGCACTAGAATATACACAGTGGGGCATATGTATCAAGCTCCGTATGGAGCTTGATGCCCCGTGTTTCTGGCGAGCCTGCCGCGAGTCTGCAGGGGGCGGTGTTGCACCAGCAGCTCTTGTGAGCTGCTGGTGCAATGCTGAATATGGCGAGCGTACTGAACTTCAAATGAGTAGTAGATTTTTTTCTAATTTTAAAAGTTATGTCTTTTTCCACTCCCACTGTACCATGTGACAGCCATCAGCCATTCACAAATGCATACATGTACCATGTGACAGCCATCAGCCATTCACAAATGCATACACACTTATTCTTGCACATGCTCAGTAGGAGCTGGTGACTCAAAAACTTTAAATATAAAAAGACTGTGCACATTTTGTTAATGGAAGTAAATTGGAAAGTTGTTTAAATGGCATGTTCTAGCTGAATAATGAAAGTTTACTTTTGATTGAGTGTCCCTTTAAAGGGACAGTTTACTCAAAAATTTTCTCCCCTTTAATTTGTTCCCAATGATCCACTTTACCTGCTGGAGTGTATTAAATTGTTTAAAAGTAGCTCCTTTACCCTTATATAGACATTTGAAATTGTTAATTTAGCATGTGGTATCCCCACCTATTCTGAAAGTTTGTGGCCGCGCGTACCAGCTATAGATAAGCTTTGTAAACACAGCCAGCAGAAGAAATTACACTCCCAGGGTGATAAAGCAGAGATAAGGTAATAAAATGTTGATTTTCCATTGTTCTCTCAAAGTATTGGTGATTGTTTTAAGGACAGATATAAGATAAAGAAGCAGGTATATGTGCACAATGTGATACAGTAATGAAATCTAATTATACCTACAAGCTCAACCTATTTTATTAGGCTGTGGCTTCAAAACACAAAATCTGAGCTTTAATATACAGAAATAAACCTTAAAAAGCTAATTTTCATACATTTTTTACTCTGCAGTTGGTAAAAAAAGCAATTGTAAACACATTAAGGGAAAAACTATTTTACAGTATACTGTCCCTTTAACTATATTAGCTCTTTCAATTCATCCTTGAACTTTCTATTCAAACAACTCTTGAATGAGCTGGAATATATGAAGCCTTTTCCGAACACCTTTTACAAACAAGCTTTTTTAGTACTGTTGCTTATTGGGCCTGAGCGGGTAGTATATAGACAAACTAGAAAGTGCTTTATTTATAAATGTTTTGTTGCATTACTGGGAATAGATTGAGTTTACAGAATTACTTATGGAACATTAGAAGGATATTGAAGTGCATTTTGTTAAAGGATGAATGTTTCAACAGCTTTCAGTACTTGTAATTTCTAGTTTTGATGATAAACCAGGAAAATATTCATTTTCCCCACCCTCTGTGAGGTTTATTATGCCAGGTCTGTTACAAGTAAAGTTGCCAGCTGTACTGCACAAAAATACTGTACAAAGGTAGGTTGAGTCACTCAATGGGTCACATATTGCCCTTTTAAAGCACTACATGTATATTTTTCACAACTGAGCATTCATTTTACCCCTTGGCTGCCAGTAACATACATAAACAGAAGTGATTTGACCTCCTTGATTGCCGCTCACTTCTTACTGCTCCATATTTGTAATGCATTGAGGCACAGGAGGCCTTTAGTATTTAGCTAACACTTCAGAACTTTTTGTGAAGATTTTACTGGACAGCCAGATAAAATACAGGACTGTGTGTCTGATTACTAAACACTTAGCAAGTGGCCTTAATTACAAGGGGCATACTTTAGTACAGTCCAAACCTTTGACAGCTACTGGGCCGGCAGTGTATTATGAAGCAAAAGCATAGACATGACTCCTGTATTGATTGCAAGGGTGTGCAGGCATACTATTCATATCCAGGTCACAATGGCTGGCTTTGCATGTGTGAGCTTCTAAAAGAGATCTCTCCAGGGACCAAACTAAAGATTTCTTGAGTGAGGTTTAGACAGTGTATGAGAAGTGTGGCTATACAAAGTTCGGTATGGTTATATTTTACTCCCAAGTGAAAATTGTCCTGGAGATACGTGTACTTTATTCACTACAGAGTACTTCAATGGTTTATTTGGCATGGAAGTGATTTTAAGTCCCTTTAAAGAGACACTGTACAGAAAACAACAAATCTATCACATGCCATATAAGAACATTACAGATATGCTCCATTAAGTGATTTTGCATATGTGTATCACAGAGCAGGGCAGTGCCTGATTTGGCAGGCATTTATTGGTGTTCACCACATGATGATATATTTGTAAAAAAAAATGCCTCCCCTGTGGCAGACCTGTCAGGAGTAGCAGGACTACATCTCCTTCCAGTATCTGTGCTGAGTCAGTTGCAAGTAACAGAAGCACATGATGAAAGTTTAGAGAACTATTTAACAGGCCACACACAGTCACAGCTAATGTTTAGAACATCTGTAACCTCCAGACAAAACAATTATAGATGATAAATCTGCTGAGCTGAACAATACACTAGTGACATATTCATTTTACAGAAACACTGTAAACAAAATAGTTTGATAAAGTGCATGCTGGTGCACAACTGGTTCATGAGATAGAAGATTACTGGCTTATAAGCAAAGCTCCTGCAAATCTATTGGTGGACAGCAAAGAAACAAGCAGACATCATTCCCCACAGATCTCACAAGAACCACCAGCTAAAAAAGTGTAATTAGGAGCACCCAAAGGCTAAAGGTAAAATAAATAATAACAAAAGCTGATACAGATTATATAATCTAAAACAAGTCAACGTTAAAATAAAAAAGATATTTTATACAGGATAAATTGGTTACTAAGGCCTAGATTTGGAGTTTGGCGTTAGCCGTGAAAACCAGCGTTAGAGGCTCCTAACGCTGGTTTTAGGCTACCGCCGGTATTTGGAGTCAGTGATTAAAGGGTCTAACGCTCACTTATCAGCCGCGACTTTTCCATACCGCAGATCCCCTTACGTCAATTGCGTATCCTATCTTTTCAATGGGATCTTTCTAACGCTGGTATTTAGAGTCGTTTCTGAAGTGAGCGTTAGAGCTCTAACGACAAAACTCCAGCCGCAGGAAAAAAGTCAGTAGTTAAGAGCTTTCTGGGCTAACGCCAGTTCATAAAGCTCTTAACTACTGTACCCTAAAGTACACTAACACCCATAAACTACCTATGTACCCCTAAACCGAGGTCCCCCCACATCGCCGCCACTCGATTTAAATTTTTTAACCCCTAATCTGCCGAGCGGACCTGAGCGCTACTATAATAAATGTATTAACCCCTAATCCGCCTCACTAACCCTATAATAAATAGTATTAACCCCTAATCTGCCCTCCCTAACATCGTTGACACCTAACTTCAATTATTAACCCCTAATCTGACGACCGGAGCTCACCGCTACTATAATAAATGGATTAACCCCTAAAGCTAAGTCTAACCCTAACACTAACACCCCCCTAAATTAAATATAATTTAAATCTAACGAAATAAATTAACTCTTATTAAATAAATTAATCCTATTTAAAGCTAAATACTTACCTGTAAAATACATCCTAATATAGCTACAATATAAATTATAATTATATTATAGCTATTTTAGGATTTATATTTATTTTACAGGCAACTTGGTAATTATTTTAACCAGGTACAATAGCTATTTAATAGTTACCTAGTTAAAATAATAACAAATTTACCTGTAAAATAAATCCTAACCTAAGATATAATTAAACCTAACACTACCCTATCAATAAATTAATTAAATAAACTACCTACAATTACCTACAATTAACCTAACACTACACTATCAATAAATTAATTAAACACAATTCCTACAAATAAATACAATTAAATAAACTAGCTAAAGTACAAAAAATAAAAAAGAACTAAGTTACAAAAAATAAAAAAATATTTACAAACATAAGAAAAATATTACAACAATTTTAAACTAATTACACCTACTCTAAGCCCCCTAATAAAATAACAAAGCCCCCCAAAATAAAAAATTCCCTACCCTATTCTAAATTAAAAAAGGTAAAAGCTCTTTTACCTTACCAGCCCTGAACAGGGCCCTTTGCGGGGCATGCCCCAAGAATTTCAGCTCTTTTGCCTGTAAAAAAAAACATACAATACCCCCCCCCCAACATTACAACCCACCACCCACATACCCCTAATCTAACCCAAACCCCCCTTAAATAAACCTAACACTAAGCCCCTGAAGATCTTCCTACCTTGTCTTCACCATCCAGGTTCACCGATCCGTCCTGAAGAGCTCCTCCGATGTCCTGATCCAAGCCCAAGCGGGGGGCTGAAGAGGTCCATGATCCGGTCAAAGTCTTCATCCAAGCGGGGCAGAAGAGGATCTTCCATCCGATTGAAGTCTTCATCCAGGCGGCATCTTCTATGGTCTTCTATCCGGAGCGAAGCGGCAGGATCCTGAAGACCTCCAGCGCGGAACATCCATCCATCCATAGTATTAACCCCTAATCTGCCCTCCCTAACATCGCCGACACCTAACTTCAATTATTAACCCCTAATCTGACGACCGGAGCTCACCGCTACTATAATAAATGGATTAACCCCTAAAGCTAAGTCTAACCCTAACACTAACACCCCCCTAAGTTAAATATAATTTAAATCTAACGAAATAAATTAACTCTTATTAAATAAATTATTCCTATTTGAGCTCGCATTCTATTGGCTGATCGGAACAGCCAATAGAATGCGAGCTCAATCTGATTGGCTGATTGGATCAGCCAATCGGATTGAACTTGATTCTGATTGGCTGATTCCATCAGCCAATCAGAAAATTCCTACCTTAATTCCGATTGGCTGATAGAATCCTATCAGCCAATCGGAATTCGAGGGACGCCATCTTGGATGACGTCCCTTAAAGGAACAGTCATTCGTCGTTCAGTCGTCGGGCCGGATGGATGTTCCGCGCTGGAGGTCTTCAGGATCCTGCCGCTCCGCTCCGGATAGAAGACCATAGAAGATGCCGCCTGGATGAAGACTTCAATCGGATGGAAGATCCTCTTCTGCCCCGCTTGGATGAAGACTTTGACCGGATCATGGACCTCTACAGCCCCCCGCTTGGGCTTGGATCAGGACATCGGAGGAGCTCTTCAGGACGGATCGGTGAACCTGGATGGTGAAGACAAGGTAGGAAGATCTTCAGGGGCTTAGTGTTAGGTTTATTTAAGGGGGGTTTGGGTTAGATTAGGGGTATGTGGGTGGTGGGTTGTAATGTTGGGGGGGGGGTATTGTATGTTTTTTTTTACAGGCAAAAGAGCTGAAATTCTTGGGGCATGCCACGCAAAGGGCCCTGTTCAGGGCTGGTAAGGTAAAAGAGCTTTTACCTTTTTTAATTTAGAATAGGGTAGGGAATTTTTTATTTTGGGGGGGCTTTGTTATTTTATTAGGGGGCTTAGAGTAGGTGTAATTAGTTTAAAATTGTTGTAATATTTTTCTTATGTTTGTAAATATTTTTTTATTTTTTGTAACTTAGTTCTTTTTTATTTTTTGTACTTTAGCTAGTTTATGTAATTGTATTTATTTGTAGGAATTGTGTTTAATTAATTTATTGATAGTGTAGTGTTAGGTTAATTGTAGGTAATTGTAGGTAGTTTATTTAATTAATTTATTGATAGGGTAGTGTTAGGTTTAATTATATCTTAGGTTAGGATTTATTTTACAGGTAAATTTGTTATTATTTTAACTAGGTAACTATTAAATAGCTATTGTACCTGGTTAAAATAATTATCAAGTTGCCTGTAAACTAAATATAAATCCTAAAATAGCTATAATATAATTATAATTTATATTGTAGCTATATTAGGATGTATTTTACAGGTAAGTATTTAGCTTTAAATAGGAATAATTTATTTAATAAGAGTTAATTTATTTCGTTAGATTTAAATTATATTTAACTTAGGGGGGTGTTAGTGTTAGGGTTAGACTTAGCTTTAGGGGTTAATCCATTTATTATAGTCGTCAGATTAGGGGTTAATAATTGAAGTTAGGTGTCGGCGATGTTAGGGAGGGCAGATTAGGGGTTAATACTATTTATGATAGGGTTAGTGAGGCGGATTAGGGGTTAATAACTTTATTATAGTAGCGCTCAGGTCCGCTCGGCAGATTAGGGGTTAATAAGTGTAGGCAGGTGTCGGCGACGTTGTGGGGGGCAGATTAGGGGTTAATAAATATAATATAGGGGTCGGCGATGTTAGGGCAGCAGATTAGGGGTACATAGGGATAACGTAGGTTGCGGCGGTTTACGGAGCGGCAGATTAGGGGTTAAAAAAAATATGCAGGGGTCAGCGATAGCGGGAGCGGCAGATTAGGGGTTAATAAGTGTAAGGTTAGGGGTGTTTAGACTCGGGTACATGTTAGAGTGTTAGGTGCAGACGTAGGAAGTGTTTCCCCATAGGAAACAATGGGGCTGCGTTAGGAGCTGAACGCTGCTTTTTTGCAGGTGTTAGGTTTTTTTTCAGCTCAAACAGCCCCATTGTTTCCTATGGGTATATCGTGCACAAGCACGTTTTTGAGGCTGGCCGCGTCCGTAAGCAACTCTGGTATCGAGAGTTGCATTTGCGGTAAAAATGCTCTACGCTCCTTTTTTGGAGCCTAACGCAGCATTTGTTTGAACTCTCGATACCAGAGTTAAATTTATGGTGCGGCCAGAAAAAAGCCCGCGGAGCGTTAACAGCCCTTCTACCGCCAAACTCCAAATCTAGGCCTTAGTGTCTAAAATCACAGCATAGACAAAACACAGATCTAGAGCAGTAATAAAATAATAGTTACTATGTAACTAAAAAAGCAATAGCAACAATGTAGACAATAAAATATCGGACGTCTCTGTGTGTGTAAAAGATGTAAATATAAAAAATGTATATTGCCACCACTAAAAAATCAAGGACAAAAATTGTTTGCAAACGGTTATGGGAGTAAATTGCCAGAGAGATATATTGTAGGCAGTTCAAAAGTTCCCAAATAGAATCCTAGACCAATTCAGTCCCAGGCAGAATTATATTTTTTAAACCACGGGTATGCAGGTATTATACGCAGATCATATAGCACAGTACCTGACTTGGAGGAGTAATAATTCTGGAACCGGAGCTGGACTTGTTAGTCGATAGACATCTGTGTGTAGTATGCCTTTTTGCCGTTGGATCATGTGTCACAGATCTCATAAGCTGATCCGGTCCGATTGGATGATATCACATTCAAACACTTCGGATGATTAGCTTGTCCGCTATCGGTAATAGAACGGTATCAGCTCTTAGTGCAACAGCACGCTGGATACTTAAGGAATTCTTGAGAGTGTTAGTGATGAAAGGCTTAGGTGAAACTTGACCTTGTCTTGGGCACTAAACAATGCAGACTTTACAGAGATTTGCACAGGCTTTAGGTGTATTACACCTGAAATTCGGCAGTGTTGAAGCCTAGGAAAATTTTGGATAGAGTCCCAATTAGACCTCTGCTGTCCACAGAGGATACTTTGGCATACATTGCAGATATTTAAAATAGTATAAATTATTCTAATTGCATAAATAAAAACATCAACGCGTTTCTCCCATCATGAGGGCTTTTTCAAGATTCTCTGCGAATCTCTGCAAAGTCTGCACTGTTTAGTGCGAAAGACAAGGTCAAGTTTCACCTAAGCCTTTCATCACTAACACTCTCAAGAATTCCTTAAAGGGACAGTCTAGTATAAATCAAACTTTCATTATTCAGATAGGACTTTTAATTTTAATCAACTTTCCAATTTACTTTTATCATCACATTTGCTTTTTTCTCTTGGTATTCTTAGTTTAAACTAAACATAGGTAGGCTCATATGCTGATTTCTAAGCCTTTGAGGGCTGCCTCTTATCACAGGCTTTTTAAATCTCTTTTCAACACAAAGAGACAGAAAGTACAAGTGGGCCAAATAGATAACACTGTGTTCAGGCACAGGGGGTTATTTAAGATCTAGCACAAAACAATGCTAAATTTAAGACAATAGATAATAAACAGTCACAGTCATGTGATCAGGGGGCTGGAAGAAGGTTCCTAGATACAAGGTAATCACAGAGGTATAAAGTGTATTAAAGGGACACTCAATCAAAATTAAACTTTCATTATTTAGATAGAGCATGCCATTTTAAACAACTTTCCAATTTACTTCCATTAACTAAATGTGCACAGTCTTTTTATATTTAATCTTTTTGAGTCATCAGCTCCTACTGAGCATGTGCAAGAAAAAGTGTGTATGCATTTGTGAATGACTGATGGCTGTCACATGGTACGTGTATGCATTTGTGATTGGCTGATGGCTGTCACATGGCACAGGGGGAGTGGAAAAAGACATAACTTTTAAAATTGTCAGAAAAAAAATCTACTACTTATTTGAAATTCAGACTAAGTGCTATTGCTTTGTCTTGTTATCTTGCATTTGTTGATTATGCAAATCTACTGTGTTGACTGGTCCTTTAATATAACAGTGTTGGTTATGCAAAACTGGGGAATGGGTAATAAAGGGATTATCTATCTTTTAAAACAATAACAATTATATGGTAGACTGTCCCTTTAAGTATCCAGCGTGCTGTTGCACTAAGAGCGGATACCGTTCTATTACCAATAGCGGACAAGCTAATCATCCGAAGTGTTTGAATGGGAAATCATCCAATCGGACTGGAGCAGCTTATGAGATCTGTGACACGTGATCCAATGGTGAAAAGGCATACTACACACGGATATCTATCAGCTAACAAGTCCAGCTGCTGCGGTTCCAGAATTATTACTCCTCCAAGTCAGGTACTGTGCTATATGATCTGCATAAGAATCGCATATAATACCCGCATACCCGTGGTTTAAAAAATATAATTCTGCCTGGGACTGAATTGGTCTAGGATTCTATTTGGGAACTTTTGAACTGCCTACAATATATCTCTCTGGCAATTTACTCCCATAACCGTTTGCAAACAATTTTTGTCCTTGATTTTTTAGTGTTAGCAATATACATTTTTTATATTTACCTCTTTTACACACTCGGAGACGTCCGATATTTTATTGTCTACATTGTTACTATTGCTTTTTTAGTTACATAGTAACTATTATTTTATTACTGCTCTAGATCTGTGTTTTGTCTACTCTGTTGTCTATGCTGTGATTTTAGACACGAACGGCTAGATTTAGAGTTTTGTCGGTAACAACCCGCGTAGCTAACGCTGTTTTTTTTCTTCCCTGCAGCTTTTAAATACCGCTGGTATTTAGAGTTCACAGAATGGCTGCGTTAGGCTCCAAAAAAGGAGCGTAGAGCATAATTTACCGCCACTGCAACTCTCAATACCAGCGGTGCTTACGGACGCGGCCAGCTTCAAAAACGTGCTTGTGCACGATTCCCCCATAGGAAACAATGGGGCAGTTTGAGCTGAAAAAAAAAACACCTGCAAAAAAGTTCAGCTCCTAACGCAGCCCCATTGTTTCCTATGGGAAAACACTTCCTACGTCTGCACCTAACACCCTAACATGTACCCCGAGTCGAAACACCCCTAACCTTACACTTATTAACCCCTAATCTGCCGCCCCCGCTATCGCTGACACCTGCATATTTTTTAACCCCTAATCTGCCGCTCCGTACACCGCCGCAACCTACATGATACCTATGTACCCCTAATCTGCTGCCCCTAACACCACCAACCCCTATATTATATTTATTAACCCCTAATCTGCCCCCGACAACGTCGCCGCCAGCTACCTACAGTAATTAACCCCTAATCTGCCGACCGGACCTCACAACTACTCTAATAAATGTATTAACCCCTAAAGCTAACTCTAACCCCGAACCCTAACACCCCCCCTAAAATAAATATAATTTAAATCTAACAAAATAAATTAACTCGTATTAAATAAATTATTCCTATTTAAAGCTAAATACTTACCTGTAAAATAAACCCTAATATAGCTACAATATAACTAATAATTACAGTGTAGCTATTTTAGGATTTATATTTATTTTACAGGCAACTTTGTATTTATTTTAACCAGGTACAATAGCTATTAAATAGTTATTTACTATTTAATAGCTACCTAGTTAAAATAATTACAAAATTACCTGTAAAATAAATCCTAACCTAAGTTACAATTAAACCTAACACTACACTATCAATAAATTAATTAACTAAACTACCTACAATTGCCTACAATTAAATCAACTAAACTAAATTACAAAAAATAACAACCACTAAATTACAAAAAAAAAAAAGATTACAAGAATTTTAAACTAATTACACCTACTCTAAGCCCCCTAAAAAAAATAACAAAGCCCCCCAAAATAAAAAAATGCCCTACCCTAATCTAAAATAAAAAGTTAACAGCTCTATTACCTTACCAGCCCTTAAAAGGGCTTTTTGCGGGACATGCCCCAAAGAAATCAGCTCTTTTGCCTGTAAAAAAAACATACAATACCCCCCAACATTACAACCCACCACCCACATAACCCTAATCTAACCCACCCAAACCCCCCTTAAAAAACACTAAGCCCCTGAAGATCTTCCTACCTTGTCTTCACCCAGCCAGGTACCATCCGATCCATCCAGAAGATGGTATGAAGTCTTCATCTTATCCGGCCAGAAGAGGTCCTCCAGAGGGTCGGAAGACTTCATCCAGGCGGCATCTCCGCTCCGGATGGAAGAAGATAGAAGATGCCGCCTGGATGAAGACTTCCGACCCTCTGGAGGACCTCTTCTGGCCGGATAGGATGAAGACTTCGGACCCTCTTCTGGACGGATCGGATGGTACCCGGCTGGGTGAAGACAAGGTAGGAAGATCTTCAGGGGCTTAGTGTTTTTTAAGGGGGGTTTGGGTGGGTTAGATTAGGGGTATGTGGGTGGTGGGTTGTAATGTTGGGGGGTATTGTATGTTTTTTTTACAGGCAAAAGAGATGATTTCTTTGGGGCATGCCCCCGCAAAAAGCCCTTTTAAGGGCTGGTAAGGTAATAGAGCTGTTAACTTTTTATTTTAGATTAGGGTAGGGCATTTTTTTATTTTGGGGGGCTTTGTTATTTTTTTAGGGGGCTTAGAGTAGGTGTAATTAGTTTAAAATTCTTGTAATCTTTTTTATTTTCTGTAATTTAGTGTTTTGTTTTTTTTGTAATTTAGTTTAGTTGATTTAATTGTAGGTAATTGTAGGTAGTTTAGTTAATTAATTTATTGATAGTGTAGTGTTAGGTTTATTTGTAACTTAGGTTAGGATTTATTTTACAGGTAAGTATTTAGATTTACATAGGATTAATTTTTTAATAAGATTTAATTTATTTCGTTAGAATAAAATTATATTTAATTTAGGGGGGTGTTAGGGTTAGGGTTAGACTTAGCTTTAGGGGTTAATACATTTATTAGAGTAGCGGCGAGGTCCGGTCGGCAGATTAGGGGTTAATACTTGAAGTTAGGTGTCGCAGATGTTAGGGAGGGCAGATTAGGGGTTAATAAAATTTATTATAGGGTTTGCGAGGCAGGAGTGAGGCGGTTTAGGGGTTAATACATTTATTATAGTGGCGGCGAGGTCCGGTCGGCAGATTAGGGGTTAATAAGTGTAGGTAAGGTAGCGGCGACGTTGGGGGGGCAGATTAGGGGTTAATAAATATTATGTAGGTGTCGGCGATGTTAGGGGCAGCAGATTAGGGGTACATAGGGATAATGTAGGTGGTGGCGGTGTCCGTTCGGCAGATTAGGGGTTAAAAAAATGTATTATAGTGGCAGCAATGTGGAGGGGCCTCGGTTTAGGGGTACATAGGTAGTTTATGGATGTTAGTGTACTTTAGAGCACAGTAGTTTAGAGCTTTATATACCAGCGTTAGCCCATAAAGCTCTTAACTCCTGACTTTTTTCTGCGGCTGGAGTCTTGTCGGTAGAGGGTCTACCGCTCACTTCAGCCAAGACTCTAAATACCGGCGTTAGGAAGATCCCATTGAAAAGATAGGATACGCAATTGGCGTAAGGGGATCTGCGGTATGGAAAAGTCGCGGCTGGAAAGTGAGCGTTAGACCCTTTGCTGGCTGACTCTAAATACCAGTGGGCGGTAAAAAGCAGCGTTAGGACCCCTTAATGCTGGTTTTGACGGCTAACGCAGAACTCTAAATCTAGGCAATAGTTTTTCTATAGAGAACATTAAATATTCATATCTTCAAAAAAGTGGTAGTTTTCAACAGGCAATATCAGCTATTTAAAATGACAAAATAAAGGTAAAGTGAAGTTTTTTTTTTTTTACAGTACAATGACCCTTTAACATTCTAAAAAATGTAAGAACAGTGAATGAGATTGTTTTTCATATAGTTGCAGCAGTTTTGCACCATTGTTGTTGCACCTTCACTATAATGTATAACCCCCATACCTCTGTGTTTTGGCATCAGAATGAGAAACACTTTCAAGTACTGCAGAGAATGCAAAATGCACCAAACCCAAAGTAAATAATCTTTTCTTTCTATCTTACAAAGCAGTAATGTGTATCCAAGCACAGCCGTCTGTCAGACAGCCTGAAATATCCCTCAGTACATTTCCCGAGTACATTGGTTTTACTGAAATTCTACTAGATAATAAGACATATGTTCAGTGTTTACTTCACTCATTTCTGTACAATTACTGAAATACGTTTTTATAGAGCAAACAGACATAAAAAGTTAAAGGGATATGAAACCCAAAACTTTTCTTCTGTGAGTCAGACAGAACATAATATTTTTAAAAAAAGTTTCCAGTTTTCTTCTATTATCAAATTTACTTCATTCCCATTATATTCTGTGTTAAAGAGATACCTAGAGCGCATGGATCACTAGATGGCAGGAAATAGTGCTGCCATCTATCGCTCTTGAAAATAGATAACATTCTTGCAAAACTGCTGCCATCTAGTGCTCTTGAAAATAGATACATTTCTTGCAAAACTGCTGCTATCTAGTGCTCTTGAAAATAGATAACATACTTGCAAAACTGCTGCCATCTAGTGCTCTTGAAAATAGATAAATTTCTTGCAAAACTGCTGCCATCTAGTGCTCTTGAAAATAGATACATTTCTTGCAAAACTGCTGCCATCTAGTGCTCTTGAAAATAGATAACATTCTTGCAAAACTGCTGCCATCTAGTGCTCTTGAAAATAGATACATTTCTTGCAAAACTGCTGCCATCTAGTGCTCTTGAAAATAGATAACATTCTTGCAAAACTGCTGCCATCTAGTGCTCTTGAAAATAGATACATTTCTTGCAAAACTGCTGCTATCTAGTGCTCTTGAAAATAGATAACATACTTGCAAAACTGCTGCCATCTAGTGCTCTTGAAAATAGATACATTTCTTGCAAAACTGCTGCTATCTAGTGCTCTTGAAAATAGATAACATACTTGCAAAACTGCTGCCATCTAGTGCTCTTGAAAATAGATACATTTCTTGCAAAACTGCTGCTATCTAGTGCTCTTGAAAATAGATAACATACTTGCAAAACTGCTGCCATCTAGTGCTCTTGAAAATAGATACATTTCTTGCAAAACTGCTGCCATCTAGTGCTCTTGAAAATAGATACATTTCTTGCAAAACTGCTGCCATCTAGTGCTCTTGAAAATAGATAACATTCTTGCAAAACTGCTGCCATCTAGTGCTCTTGAAAATAGATAAATTTCTTGCAAAACTGCTGCCATCTAGTGCTCTTGAAAATAGATACATTTCTTGCAAAACTGCTGCCAAATAGTGCTCCAGAAATGAGCAGGCTCCTAAGCATACGTCTCTGCTTTTCAACAAAATATTGATAATAGAAATAAATTAGAATGTTGTTTAAAATCTCTATTTGATATATATATATATATATATATATATATATATATATATATATATATATATATATATATATATATATATATATATATACACTTTACTGTTTCAGATTTGAAAAAGCAGGATTATTAGGTTACTATCTGAACTCATCCCTGGCTCTGTTTAATGACATTAAAGCAAAACAATCAATTCTGCATATGAAAGAGAAGAATTTAAAGATGCTTATTAATGCATCTTTTCAACAAATGATACCAAAACATCAAAATAAATTTGATCATAGAAGTAAACTGAAAAGTCATAAAATTGAATGCTCTATCAAAACCATGAAAGTTTCATTTTGATTTTACTTTCCCTTTAATTGTGAAGCTTGTGTAGACTATATATTGCTGGACAATGTAATGGATCCTGGGGAACAATATAATTAATTAGAGAAACACCACATAAATGATGGTCCTTATGGTATAAACAGTAGAAGCAGCAGATAACACTGGAAGATATCAGGGTGATTTCCATCCTGTCCTGTGAGAGAAACATCTGCATTCCCAGGAGTCTATTTACTTGGTCTATCTACTATACAACGTACAGATTTGATACAACTTTACTAGGCCTTAGTAAGCTTTAGTAGGCTTGTGCATTTGTTTTGTTATAAATGTGATTTTGTAAAAAAATGAATGCACTAACTAAATTTAAAGAAAGAGAAGAAATACTGATGAAATGTGTCAGTATTTGTTTGCATTAAATTACCTTCACGGGTTAAATACTTAAAGGGACACTCAGGTTAAATTTAAATTTTCATGATTCAGATACAGCATGTAATTTTAAACAACTTTCCAATTTACTTCCATTAAAAAAAATGTGCACAGTCTTTTATATTTACAATTTTAAGTCACCAGATCCTACTGAACATGTGCAAGAATTCACAGACTATACGTATATGCATTTGTGATTGGCTGATTGCTGTCACATGGTACAAGGGGAGTGGAAATATACATAACTTTGAAATTTGTTATAAAAAAATCTACTACTTATTTGAAGTTCAGACTAAGTGCTATTGCATTGTCTTGTTATCTTGCATTTGTTGATTATGCAAATCTAATGTTTTGACTGGTCCTTTAAAGACTAAGCGCAACATTTAATGAAAACAAATGTAAATGTTTCACGAATATTTAGGATTTATTTAGATTAAAATTAAACAAATACCAAATAGTGCAGCAGAAGAATATTCTGATTTTTCTAAATATTCATTCAGAAAGATTTGGACAAACTGAATTTTTTGCTGCGGCACAAGTCTAAACTTTAGTCTAAGGAAATCAACACAATACAATGCAGATACAACAGGCAGCATCCATAGCTAGTCCTGATTAATTTCTCAAACCATTCCAAAATTAATCACCATTAGAAACAGAGTACCCGAGGCAACAATTATTCTATTATTCACTTCCTGCTTAATAAATATCACAATGTATCACCCAACAGAATGCGCCACATCTTCCTGCACGTAAAAATGCTTTCCTCAAGGACCATGCAGCACGTAGATGATAATATCACTGTACAAAACTTATAATGTATAGATCAAGCTTTCCTATAATGTGCCTATATTTAAATAATAATATTATTTCCATGGTCCACTTCAGATTTATTTATCAGATATTCTATAAACTGCAATGCAATATCAATACATTCAATCTATTAATTAAAATGACAGAAAAATTACTTATTTGTAAGGTTTGTAGACTACTAGGAAAATCAGCCTTCTCATATAGAAATGTTCCAAATGTTCGATGTCCACCTACACACACATAGGCACACACGCACACATAGGCACACACGCACACATAGGCACACACGCACACATAGGCACACACACACACACATAGGCACACACGCACACACATAGGCACACACGCACACATAGGCACACACACACATAGGCACACACGCACACATAGGCACACACACACACACATAGGCACACACATAGGCACGCACGCACACACAGACACACACACACACACACATAGAAGCACACATACATACACACACATACACACGCACGCACACACACATACACACGCACACACACAAGCACACATACACACACTCACACATACACACACACATAGAAGCAAACACATACACACGCACACACACACACACATACACACACATACACACGCACACATACACACACACGCATAGAAGCAAACACATACACATGCTCACACATACACACGCACACACGCGCACACACACACACACACAGAAGCACACACACATACACGCATACACACACGCATATAGAATCACACATGCACAAACATACATGCACACATACACACACACACATAAATCAATATATTGTTTCTTTGTTTTTCTTGTGATGCATCAACATATTATGCAGCGGTATACAAGTCTCACAATAGACAAGGATAAACAACAGACTGACTAGATAGCCCAGCACCCTGTCAAACAAATTATAAATCCCATAGTCATATTTTCATTTTATTAACCCACTGTTTGCCAGTTAGGGCTACCACACATTGCCTAACAATATAGTAAACAAGCATAGTGTGTAGCAATATTCATGTAGTAAAGTTTCATTACATTTACACAGTGCAGGGACCAAATAAAAATAAAAGTTTACATTTGCTTTTATACATTAAGAACCACAGCTCTGACTTTAAACACTGGGAGGAAAACTCAGAGCTCTTATACTTTAATTCCATCTAAAAAATGTAAAGGCATAACATACCCATTAAATGCACTTCCTGCCTTGTCTGTGCCTGTCTATTAACAGTTACTCTTCCCTACAGCTTTAATACACAGAGTGCTTTATAAGTCTTGCACTAGCACAGTGCACAAGCAGAATTAGAAGAAAATTAGTTACTTATTAAAAAAAGGGATTTTCAAAGTAAGATCGTGTTTACCTATGGTTAGAGTCTCAGGTGTCGGCCAGAAAAGGTTGCAAATCCAGATTCCATTTGTGGAGCTGACGGTTTCATTCCTCCAAAGCTGTCAGGTAAAAACTGGCCCATCTCCCTCCTGTGCTTGCTTGAAAACTGCTTCCAGCCTATTGGGAGTTTTTAAAGCTGTAACATGTTTCTTCTGCTGCCTTAACATGCTCTCCCAACCGTGACATCATAACATCACCATAGTTACTCTAACCCCACCTGTCAGGCTACGTACAGAAGGAATTTGTCTCACTTTGTAGCCAATGTAAAGCTAGCAATTGTTAATTAAGTTTTTTTTGTTCATAAATCTAATTAAGTATGCTGCTTCCTGAGGTGATAACTCCTCACTCAGAGTCTGAAGTGCATTTCCCTTGCATGAGGATCTGATGAGTCTTCAGTAAGGGCCACTGGTCCTGAATGGAACAATAGTTGTTCTTTATCTGCCCCTCCCTGTCTGGCAAATGCATTTATCTGTTGGCCTGTGCCGCTAGATTGATCTGCTAGACAAGGGGAAGGTTCAACGGCTCTGCTCTGGCAGGTTTCTCACTCTTGTGTAACTTCTGGTCAAAACTTCACATGTATCAAGAATATTTTGTCATTAGCTGTGCTCCAGTATCCATTAGACAAAAAAAATCATCTGCACAACCCAAAGAAACTTCAAAGTATGAATTGTAAGGAACATGTTTAATTAAATCCCCCTTTGCATTAAATAAGGACCCTACTGTTTTGGGAATAAACCAAATGATAGTATGAAATATAAGCCATGCAAAGTCATATTTTTTTTTTTAGTTTTAAAATAAACCCACTTGAAGGCACAAAACAACAAAAGGTACAACAGAACTGAAATCTGTGTGATCATACACCTCAAGACCTCATTGCCATGATATATTGTGTATGTATCATAGATTCTAACCCAAACTGTTTTACTTACTAGTTTTACTGTATGTTGTCTGAACTTGAGATCACCAATATGTTCTCCTTGAAATAGCAATGTTTTGCAGCTTAATTTGGCAAGGAGTTAAAGGGACACACAATTCAAAATTAAACTTTCATGGTTCAGACAGATTGTGGAATCTTTTTTTTTTTTTTTATATATACATTTTTATTGGATTTTCAGCATGTTAACACAAAAATTTGTTTCTCTTACATTGTCTCATTAAACTTCCCCAAATACATTGTCATAGTATAGTCAAAAAGCACAAGGGGAGATGAAAAAAAACAAACAAAACAAGACAAAAAAAAAAACCAGAAGAAACATAACCAATTAAACAAACAAAACCTCATAAGAACCATTTTATCTTTAAGTCCTTACCCATTTTGAATCCTTCTTGTCTTAAAATATTTTATATAAAGAAGAAGAAAGAAAAAAAAAACAACAACAAAAAAAAAACATTTTGATTCCTAAATAGAGGGTAAGGACTCGATTTAATCTTTCATCCTGTTTTTGACCATGTGATAACAACATTATTATCTTATCTCAGAGAGGGGGGAAAAAGGGGGGAGAGGGAGGGTGAGAAAAAAAAAAAACAACGGAGGGAAAAAAAACAAAAAAAAACACACACCTTAATAATTGTCTACAATCAATTAAATAGCTCCAATTGGGAGATATATCATTTTTCCCTTCCTTTTTCTTTACCACACACCCAGTATAACTAGTTCTGAATGTCTGAATGGGTAAACTAAGTGATCAATTTCTTGTTTTGACAAAGTTTTTATGAATGCAGACCATTTTTGAAAAAAGCTACATACACTACTTGTGTCATATAGTTTTGTGTTATATTGCTCTAGAATACATTGTTTTTTTATAGAATTAATTATTTCTGGGATAGACGGAGCAGACACCTCCTTCCATTTCTTGAAAATCATATACCTAGTTGCTAAAATAGCCATATTAACAATTTTTTTTTTATCTGTTAAAATTCTTGGGTCTAACTTAAGAGATATTATCTCTATGAATGATAGATCCAGATGGGAGACTCCGACCCTTTTATTTAACCAATATTCCAGTTTCTTCCACATCGATTTTAATTTTGGGCAATCCCATATCATATGTTTTAAGTTAGCCGCCTTTAGTAAGCATTTCGGGCATTTATTAAATTGAGGGTTCCCCCATCTATGCCCTTTCTCGGGGGTATAATAGGTCAAGTATAAGAGTTTTATATGGGATTCCCGCCAGGTTGCAGAGAGGGTTGTTCGTCTGACCTCTGATATAGATGTCTGTATATAGTCTGCCTCCACTTGCTCCTGAGGTAAATTGGGCGCCCACTTAGCTTCAATACTTGATAAATTATTTCTCCCTTTTTCTGAAATCAGAATTTGATAACAGTATGTAATTGTTAATCTTCCCTTTTTGGCCTGATTCAGCCAGTTCTCCAATGGTCCTAGTGACCAGTCCCATCCTGAATGATTTATCAATTTCCAGATATAATGCCTAGCCTGTAAATAAACATAAAATTCCTTATGGGAGATATCAAACTCTGTTCTTAAGTCAGCAAAAGTTTTAATAAACCTCCCTGGAATATCTATTAATTGTATTACTTTATCTAGACCCGCCATTTGCCATCTTTGCAGTGGGGTTGATTGCAGGCCCATTATTAGATGGGGATTCCCTTTCAATGGTAAATACTTGGAAGTTTTTTTATCTATTTTCAGATTGTTACATAACTTTGACCAAGCTTTAATTGGGGTAATAATAGCTTTAAGTTTCTTAATTGCCCTTGGCAACTCTTCTAATTCGATATGTATTAATGCTATTGGGAGATATGGAGAAGTTATATTTCTTTCTAGATCATTGTCCGTTACATAATCTTTAAGGGAAACCCAATCAATTACAATTCTCGCCAGTCCCGCCAAGTTATATAGATAGAGATCTGGTAAGGCTAGGCCTCCTATTTTTTGAGGTAAACTAAGTTTATCTAACGCAATTCTAGGCTTTTTGCCTTGCCAGATAAATTTTCTAAGAGCCATATTTAAAACCTTGACATCTTTAACCTTCAAAAGAACTGGAACATTGTGGAATCTTAATAGACTTTTCATTCTACTTATATTAACAAATGTAATCTATTCTCTTAGTATTTTGTTGAAAAGGATACTTAGGTAGGCTGAGGAGCAGCAATGCACTACTGGGAACCAGTGGTGGACCTACTCAACGGAGGGCCCTGGTGCAAAAAAAATTCTGCCCCCCCCCAGGTAACTCAATAAGGAATAGTAATAATATACATGCTGCTCTGTATAATGATTTTGTGGATAGACAGATAAATAAATAAGATAGACCTGCAATCTGCACTAATAAAAGGCTCCCTATGATAGGACTGTACACAGTTTGCACACACCTCTGTATACACTGGCTATTATGACCCCCCCAGCACTTAGGCTCTGGTGCCGCTGCACCTGCTGCACCAATGGTAGTTCCGCCCCTGCTGGGATCTAGCTACTGATTGGTGGCTACAGTTTGCCTCTTTTCACCAGATGTGTTCAGCTAGTTCACAGTAGATTTATGCTGCTCTGCAGCTGACTTTTAATGTGTGTTTAACCCATTTTTAGGGATAAACACAATTATTTGCAAATAACAGTGAAATTATTCAATGTGATAACACATAAGAACATTTTCATTTTGCAGTTTTATGTCTCTTTAAATTGTTTGTATAAGTGAATTCCAAAAGAAGGAGCTGTATGAATTTTTCTATCCTACTAATTAATTCAATATTAAATTAACGGATAGACTAATTTGTCGTGGGTACTTATTTGCATATCAAGTTGGGGATTCACCTCCCAACTGTCCCTATTTGAGAGGGACAGTCCCTTATTCTGAGCCCTGTCCCCCCTCTGAAACAGTCATGTGTCCCTCTTTACAGAATTTCCCTTCCTCTTTACAAATAAGATACTTGTACTACTGCTATAAGTATTATTTAATGGTGTCAATATGATCAGATCAAAAATAAAATGTACTGTTTTTCAATTGTTAATAAACTGTGCAGAGATCATTGACAACTAGGTCTAGTTTAAGTAACCTATATTGTTAGGTCAGGGAGAGAAATGGTGTTTCTTTATTATGTAGGTATCCTGTGAATTGTTAGCAATGATGACAGTTTTTTCCTGTCAGACTAAGCACTGGTTTGGATTAAATGTAAACTTGCTGACCTCCGAGCCTAAATGTACCACAGTGTGATCTACAGAAAGTAGCCTAACAAGCAGAATCCTCAAGCACCCAACACTCTGGGGCCTATGTCTTACAGAACTGCTCTTCTTCATGCCTTCTATAATACCATCTCAGGCAACAATCCCAGCATGGAGACATAACCCCTGGCCTTGTGTTACTACACTGCCCAGATGCACCTCCAATACTGCCCGATTAGGCCACCCAAACCAAACATAGACATATTAAATAGGGGAAGAGCTATAATAACTAGTATTTATATAGCGCCTTTATCCCAGTGGGACTCAAAGCACTTTTTCAGCACTCGCTCTCGAAAATTAACCAAATCGACACATGAATAGTAATAGTTGTTATTATTACCCAATATAATGATACTCATTTTATTGACCTCAGAAGGATGAAGGGCTCAGTAGGCCCTGCTGGGATTTGAACCTGTGACCTTGATTCTTTCAAACATGCATTGTTGTAGTTAGGGAATTTACCAACTGAGCTATCTCACCGGCCTAGACATGGCTGAGTATATTATATATGAGCTCTTGGTAAAGGTTGAGCAAAAGGATCTAGGCAAGGTTAACTGTTGAAATAACTTAACATAATAAACAGGGGGCACCTACCACTGTGGGTTGCTGAGGACAATTAAGAACAGTCTTGAAGTTTATAGGACAAGAATAAAGCTTCTGATGACAAGGTTTTAAAAATAAAATGACTCACACTCACAACTTTGTTGCTTTTTTAGTGGTGGATTTTTGGAAGTTTAGGGTATTTCTATAAACTATCCTGTAAAAGCATAATCTGAAGACAATAGGGCATGTGATTAATGTAAACAACTCACAGGAAATACATGTTTAAAAATTTGAAAACCCACATTATAACGGACTAGTTTTCTTGAGGATATAGCCTTATTTTAGGATAGCTTTAACCAACTACTGTCATATAAGGAATGTAGGGATTAGGCCATGATTAGAATACCTTGCAGGTTGCATTCTTTTCTAAAATATATATTTATTTTTTTAATCAGCAAATGCTGATACAATTATCCATTTCAATTATCTTTAAAGGGACATTAAACACCTCAAGATATTAATATAAATTGTTTAATCACATGTAATAAACTTTCCAATATAGTTTCATTGTTTATTTTGTACTCTTTTCCTGTAATTTAATTATGAGTATTGTAGGCTTTCTAATCAATGTTAATACAAAAAGTTATATATGAGGAGCCACCAATCAGCAGCTAGCTAACAACTCCTAAGCCAACCTAGGTATGCTTTTAAACAAAGGAACTAAGATCACTAAGAAAATTGAATAATAGAAGTAAATTGGAAAGTTGTTTAAAAGTGCATGCTCTATCTGAATTATGAAAGAAAAAATGTGGGTTTCATGTCCCTTCAAAACTTGTTCATAATGTGCTGAAGAGAACTTTGTTAAAATTATTTGTAGGAGAGTTACTGAGCAATTGAATCTCTAAGTAAAATTGTCCCTTTAATTTTCAATCAACAAAGTCATAGTTGCCCTTTGGCTCCCTAGTCTTGGAGAAAAGCCATCAGTTTATTGCTGTTTTGTGGATTAGAATTAATTTGCTTAGAGAAAACAAACCCTGATATGGATTTATTTATGCCACTATACTAGTATGAAACAACAGATTTTTTATAATCATGAGGCCCAAAAAGATTCACTAGTTATACCTAATAAATGCAGAACTAATCATCTGGGGACCTGATCTGGGACAGAACAGCACCTCAACAACAAACTAAAAAATACTCCCCTGTTACAATATTATCACTTGACAATTGGAGGACAATGGCGCATGGCAAGGGGAAGATGCCCGAGTTCTCCTCCAAAATGTCTATTAAATACCTTATCCCAAGGGAATATCGCAAACAGTTAGATAAATGGGAGAATAAGGGTCTTTACAGGGTGGGAGACCTCCTAACGAATAACAAACCACTAACTTTCAACCAGATACAAGATAAATTAGCACCTCTATCACCTAAATGGTACCTATATTTACAAATACTCTCTGCCCTAAACAAATTTATCCCAAATATACGTAAACAACCCAGCACCACACTAGAAAGACTGTGTAGTACACAAGTGAGACCTAGACAATCCATTTCTCAGTTGTACTTGGCATTACAAACTCCAGGGGGTAGCACTAAAACACCTACAATGATTAGATGGGAAGCAGACACTAACTCCACACTAGAGATGCCAGAATGGCAGGACCTTTTTTATTCTTCATGTAAGGGATTAATCAGTGCGGACCTACGAGAGAACAGCTTAAAGACCATCTTTCGGTGGTATTTGACGCCAATTAAAACTTCACACTATACAGCGAGCAGAAGCAGAAACTGTTATAGGGGATGTAATTCAGTTGGTACCTATATGCATATGTGGTGGGAGTGCCCTAGAGTAGCCCACATATGGTCCAAGCTCTCGGCCCATCTCAGCCTCCTCTTAGAGGAGCAGGTGGTGTTATCTGTATCTCAGGGACTGCTGAATGCCCCTTTACCAAATTTTAACAAACACATAAATACTCTTATTAGAATACTCTGCACGATAACGAGGGTGAGTATTGCCAAATATTGGAAGGAGGGAGTACCGACATGGAATGAAATATTAAAAAGATTTAAAATGACATACTCCTTACATGAAGCGGCAGCGATGATGTTAGGCACAACTGACACATTCCACAAGATCTGGTTTTACTGGATACTACATTCAGCCTGAAGACCCCCATCCAACACCATATGCGCAAATAGGGACTCCGATTTCAAAGAGAAATAGGAACAGAGTTAGGTAGAGGGCTGGTGATAACAGGGAAGGTGCGAAGTTAGGGGAATAGATGAGGTACTATAAGTCCCCCACAACCTCAGAGAACAAGGAAAACATAGGAGGACCTGTTTACAAGAAACTGCAGTAATGTACGATTAATAGATCATAATGGACCAAATGTCCTGTTTGTTAGTTCACTTTGTTATTTTTAGTGTTTCCTTTTTTTTATTTCTTCTTTTCTATTCTTTTTTGTAATAAGAATATAAGTTATGTATTGGTAGTCTTTGATGAGAAACATACCAGTATGATGTACTGGCATTGACAATTCAGGGTATATGAAAAAGATCAATGACAAGAATGTGGAATTGATAATGCATTATTCTAGTTACTGTGCATCAGTGCCTGCGCAGAAGATTTTGTAATTAACCGCATAAGACATGTATTATGTTTGAAAATTTTAATTCAATAAAAACTATTTTAACATAAATGCAGAACTATCAAGTCACACTATGATACAGTTGTAAGAGATATCATTGCAAAATCATAATACAAATCAACAAAATCACACTAAAAAAAACCAAAAAAACATTTTGCTATTTTTTTCCTATCCAATCCCTGAAACCTGCAACAGTTGTATTTGTCATTTCTAATCTCTGATGGGGTCCTGTCACAATAAAAACTATATTAAACAATCAAACAATATGAAAATGTTAATATATAAAAATAAATGATATTTATTAACAGAAGGAAAAGAAATAGAACTTTATATAATCATTGATGCATAAATAGATCAGATGTGTAATGATCAAGTGTACAGCTAAAAATCAATATGTAAAAAAACGTAATAAAAGAATATAAAAAAAGGAAATGATGTGCTTCTAAAACATAGTCCCATGCTATTTAGGAACAATGAAACCTGTTTATGATAACATTTTTTACAAATTATAATTGAACCTCACAGCTTCTCCAGAATCAATATAATCTTTTTACTGCTGCTACTGACCTCAGTGTATTTCTGCAGGATTTGGGAGCAGGAGACAGTACATTCTATTTTATAGTTCTAAAGTATGATGCCTTCCTAGTCCTATATTACACGTTTGTTTTATCACAAGTGAATGGTCCTTGGTTGTCTGGGGTGCATGACTCTTCAATGCATCGTTAGTCTCTTGTTGTGAGAATATACAAGGCAAATATGCAGTAAAATTCTTAGAGGTGCAAACACAAATGCTTATTGATTGTGCTCAAGTGATGTTAACACACAATAGCGCTAATATTTTAGTACTTCTGCTTGTAAAAGCCTTTAAAACCGTAATTTTGGTAAAGGGACAGTCTAGTCCAAAAAAAACTTTCATGATTCAGATAAGGTATGTAATTTTAAACAACTTTCCATTTTACTTTTATCACCAAATTTGCTTTGTTCTCTTGGTATTCTTAGTTAAAAGCTAAACCTAGGTTGGCTCATAGGCTCATATGCTAATTTCTTAGACCTTGAAGGCCGCCTATTATCAAAATGCATTTTGACTGTTTTTCACCACTAGAGGGGGCGTTAGTTTATGTGTGCCATATACTGTAGATATCATTGAGATCACGCATGTGGAGTTACCTAGGAGTCAGCACTGATTGGCTAAAATGCAAGTCTGTCAAAATAAATGAAATAAGCAGTCTGCAGAGGTTTGTTTAGATACAAGATAACCACAGAGGTAAAAAGTATATTATTATAACTGTGTGTGTTATGCAAAACTGGGGAATGGGTAACAAAGGGATTATCTTTCTTTTTAAACAATAAAAATCCTGGTGTAGACTGTCCCTTTTAGGAAATGTACATTGTTCTGTAGTTCCAAGACACATGACTTCCTGTACCTATCAACCAATCATGATGTATTCTTTTAATGATGTATTCTTAGACATTTTGGGACAGATTGCAAGGGGGACTAATTAGTATTAATTACGCTAGAAATAAGCTTTTTGAGCTTGTTGGGTTGTGCTCGTATTATGAGTTGAAAGTAAACTGTTTTCGCTTGTGCGCTTACCTGACAAGTGCAAAAAGCCAAACTTGAAATTTTGTGTGTGCGTTCACATATTCCGCCATAGAAGTCAATGGATAAAAAAAAGTGGAAAAAACCTAAGACGCTACTCTCGCATAAACCTGATTGCATATTTTCATTTGAATATGAATATTTCACATTCCAATGTTCTGCACATAACAGAATATGTGAGGTGAGTTGTTGGGCATTAGGTTGTCTATAACTTTATGACATTTGACAAAGGTGTTTTGTAAACACCGAAACGTTATGTCATTTTAACTTTTGGATATACATTAAAAGCTACGTTTTATGTGAACAGTGAGTGCCTTTTTTTCTTCTGGATTTATATATATATATATATACACTGTATATATATATATATATATATATATATATATATATATATATATATATATATATATATATATATATATATATATATATATATATATATATATATATATATATAAAATGTTTTTTTGTACAATATATATCTATACCAAAATATATAGATGATTATATATCAGTATAGATGTGTGTGTATATATATATATATATATATATATATATATATATATATATATATATATATATATATGAATATTTATTTATAAATACATACAACTTATTCTGCTATGTACAGAACATTGGAATGTCAAATATTTACAGTAAATACACACTAACAATTTATTAAATATGAATATTACATAAATATGCTTTTACATGGTTTCATCTACTTAAAGGGCCATGATACCAAAATGTTGAAACACTTGAAAGTGACGCAGCATAGCTGTAAAAAGCCGACTAGAAAATATCACCTGAACATCTATATTTTTAAAAAGGAAGATATTTTACCTCAAATGTCCTAATTATTCAATTTTAAAGGACTTTAAGCCGCAAATCAGTATGTCTGTCCAGGGACCGGCAAGGGTGTGAGCTTCGTGCACACTCATGTTATTTCCCTATTCAGTTTAATGAAGTTTACTATGAAATCTCATGAGAGTTAAGTCAAATCTCATGAGATCACAGTAAAAGAGTTCATGACCTCAGCACTGTTAACGCTGACTGGCTGCAGTTCATTTCTTCATTTTTTTTATTATTTTTTTACCTGCAGCTGGACAGCAGCTGAAGTATAACTTTTTACACAGCACTGTCTCTGCTGAAGTGAGGAAATTGTGAGGTAAAATATCTTCATTTTTTACATAAAGATGCTCAGGTGTTATTTTCCTGTCAGCTTTTTACAGTTATACTGCATCAGTTTCAAGTGATTTAGCATATGAGTATTATGTCCCTTTAACTGCAAAGGGCTCAATGCACTTTGATATAAGTCTATGAGGCCTAGTTATCAAGCCGTCAACCTTAAATACGCTGGAATTCCGCAGCGTATTTGTAGCGAGGCTGATTCGCCTAAGTTATCAAGCCCTACACACCGGCAAAAGTAGAATTTAGTGACGTAAGCTTCGATCCGCTGGACTCCGACACAGATCGATTCTTACGTCACTCCAGATGTTCCGCACACAAGTTCGGCACAATCTGACTACTTTTGCTAGTTATCAAAAAACTAGCAGGTACGCTTGGCACTTTTCCGGCCCAGCGTACCTGGTTTTCAAACCGCCGCCCTGGAGGTGGCGTATCCCATAGGAATCAATGGGAGTCTGACCATAGGGAAAATTCATGTTTGCTGCTGCCCGACATCCCATTGATTCCTATGGGAGCTGTCTACACCTAACACCCTAACATGTACCCCGAGTCTAAACACCCCTAATCAGCCCCCCCCTACACCGCCACAACTAAATAAATGTAGTAGCCCCTAAACCGCCGCTCCCTGAGCCCACCGCAAGCTACATTATACATATTAACCCCTAATCTGTCCCCCCCTACACCGCCGCAACTAAATAAATGTATTACCCCCTAAACTGCCGCTCCCGGAGCCCACTGCAAGCTACATTATACATATTAACCCCTAATCTGTCCCCCCCCTACACCGCTGCAACTAAATAAAGTTATTAACCCCTAAACCACCGCTCACGGACACCACCGCAACTATAATAAATGTATTAACCCCTAAACCGCCGCTCCCGGACACCGCCGCCACCTATATTAAATTTATTAACCCCTAATCTGCCCCCCTACACCGTCGCCACCTATATTACATTTATTAACCCCTATCCTGCCCCCCCCTACACCGCCGCAACCTATAATAAATTTATTAACCCCTATCCTGCCCCCCTACACCGCCACAACTATAATAAAATTATTAACCCCTAAACCTAAGTCTAACCCTAACCCTAACACCCCCCTAACTTAAATATTAATTAAATAAATCTAAATATTATAACTCTTATTAACTAAAGTAATCCTATTTAAAACTAAATACTTCCCTGTAAAATAAACCCTAAGATAGCTACAATGTAATTACATTGTAGCTATCTTAGGATTTATTTTTATTTTTCAGGTAACTTTGTATTTATTTAAGCTAGTTAGAATAGTTATTAAATAGTTATTAACTATTTAATAGCTACCTAGCTAAAATAAATACAAAATTACCTGTAAAATAAATCCTAATCTAAGTTACAATTAAACCTAACACTACACTATCATTTAATTAATTAAATAAATTAGCTACAAATAACTACAATTAAATACAATTAAATAAACTAACTAAAGTACAAAAAATAAAAAAAAACTAAGTTACAAAAAATAAAAAAAATAAGTTACAAACATTTAAAAAATATTACAACAATTTTAAGCTACTTACACCTAATCTAAGCCCCCTAATAAAATAACAAATCCCCCCAAAATAAAAAAATGCCCTACCCTATTCTACATTAAAAAGTTAACAGCTCAATTACCTTACCAGCCTTTAAATGGGCCTTTTGCGGGGCATGCCCCAAAGAAAACAGCTCTTTTGCCTGTAAAATAAAAATACAACCCCCCCAACATTAAAACCCACCACCCACATACCACTACTCTAACCCAAATCCCCCTTAAATAAACCTAACACTACCCCCCTGAAGATCATCCTACCTTTAGCCGTCTTCAGCCAGCCGACCACCGATGGAACCGAAGAGGAGTTCCGGAGCGGTAGAAGTCATCATCCAAGGGGCGCTGAAGAAGTCTTCCATCCGATTGAAGTAATCATCCAAGGGGCGCTGAAGAAGTCTTCCATCCGATTGAAGTCATCATCCAAGGGGCGCTGAAGAAGTCTTCCATCCGATTGAAGTCATCATCCAGGCAGCGTCTTCAATTTTCATCCATCCGGAGCGGAGCCATCTTCAGACGAGCCTATGCGGAGCCATCTTCAGACGAGCCTATGCGGAGCCATCTTCTTCCACCGACGACTGAACGACGAATAATGGTTCCTTTAAGTGACGTCATCCAAGATGGCGTCCCTCGAATTCTGATTGGCTGATAGGATTCTATCAGCCAATCGGAATTAAGGTAGGAAAAATCGGGACAGCCAATAGAATGCGAGCTCAATCTGATTGGCTGATTGGATCAGCCAATCGGATTGAACTTCAATCTGATTGGCTGATTGGATCAGCCAATCAGATTTTTCCTACCTTAATACCGATTGGCTGATAGAATCCTATCAGCC